>NC_041392.1:235289251-235311658 GCF_002162155.2 Triticum dicoccoides
AGAGAGAGAAAATCGAGAGGAGGAAGAGATAATAGGGGTAAGGAGACGTGTGTGGGCCCGTAACTCACGTGAGCGAGCGCTTCGGCCGGTCGACAATCATTTACCAAAAAAAATTCACAGATTCCAACATCTAGTTTTGTTTCTATCATGACAAGAATGCGTGTACAACACAAACTATATCAATTAGTAACAGTAGCCGCCAGTGCAGTTAAGTCACCTAAGGCCACAGCCACCTTGTTATCCAAAACGAGTGGAAGAACATACAACTAGGCATGATGGCATATGCTCATCATAATCTCTAAAAAACATGCTCATGCTCACAGACACGAAGCATCTAGGAGTAGATTCTAGACGTACGTTTGACGATCCATGCAACAAAGTACTGCTAGTAGAGTAGTGCTAGTAACATAAAATAAAAGACCAGCATCAGTAGCACATCCTATCAATGCCCATTTGCTAAACCCACCGATCACACACTGACACTTACTCCCGCCTCGGCTGCCCGCCGGGGAGTAGAGTTCTTCCGGCGGCTTCCGTTTCGCCGGAACCCGTTCGATTTCGTCCTCACGTCGTCACCGTCTTTGTCGCCGACGTCCTCAACCGACTCGGAGCTTCGCTTCACCTGCAGACGCCGCTGGCGCCGCCGCGGCCTCTTCATCGCTCCGTCAGGAACTTTACCGCCAACCGTGCCGTCGGCACCCTTGGTTGGCACGACCGGTTTCACGCTGTCTGCGGCCTCCGCGACCTTGGCGATGTCCTCCACTTCTTCGCCGGCTCCGTCGTCCCCGAGAGGCTTCAGAGGACTGCCGCTCCTCTTGTGGTCGGTCGGAGCGGCCTCTTCGCTGCCACTGCCGTCGTCGTCGTCCCTCGCATCCTCAGCGGATTTCTTGGCCTTCCCTCTAGGCTTACCCATGGCAGGGCAGAGCGAAAAAACCAACTTGAGAAGGGGACTTGCTGGTTGGTCAGGGGCACTAGAACTGCAAAGTGGCCAAAGAAATCAAGTCAAGAGCAGGTGGAGACGTTTATCTGAACATGCCGAAGGAAGTGTCCTTTGATCAACCAGCTGGTTTCAGTGCCCATTCCAGCATTTAACAGAGCATATATACTGAGATGCGAGAGCTGAAAGTGGAGCTACAGGATATGAATATCGACCCAATAATGAAGCTAAGAATCAACGGCACATCAATCCTAGAAGAGCGCAAGGACATGTACACCGAGAGAATCTCATAGCAAGGCACACCGGAGCAACAGGAACAAGAACACGGAACGCTGAGGTAAGAACAGACCTCTGTTTTACGATGCCCGAGTCCCAGGCGACATCAGCTTATCTCGAGAAGTCCCCGGCTCCGGTGGCTCCGAAACAATCCCGCACGGGCACAGCTACACGAAGACGGGGTGGATACTACTAGTACCAGTGGGAGATGGTGCGGTGAATCTTCAGGTTGGTGGGCATTGAGATATTGGCAGCAGCAGGTGAGAGGGAGAGCACGCAGGAAAGAGTGGCAAAGCAAACAAGCGGCGGCAGCGGGAGGGCGCACTGTTGTGGGTGAGGGAGTAGGTTCTCTTCACTCTTGAGCTCTCCCTACAACAGGTCCATGTCATCGGAAAGGCGAGGTGGCTCCCCCAGCCGGCAATCCCGCGACAAATCTCACCGGATTTTTAACCACTTGCTGCCGTACGCCCCCTTGCTGTTACGTACGCCGATCACTCACACTCACGCTCACAGGCAGCTGCGCTCGCTTCCGACACACGGAAAGGCAGAGCCCAGCGCGCGCGGCGACCGGGTCGTGCTCGTGCCTGGCCTGACCCCTTGTGGTATAGACTTCGCCGTCACTCCACCGGTCGCCGGTGCGCCACAACGACGCGTACTCACCGGTCAGTGTACAAGTGGCTTTGCTCTGCCGCTGTCAGAGTCGCCTCACCTGGCTGGCCAGCAGCGGGTGCTAGATGCTCGATCTCCGTCGTGCTTACACGAGAAGTTTGAGAGGGTGGAGGGTTTCAGTTGAGTTCACCGTGGACTGGAACGGGGGATGGGCAGGCCACGCGTTGTCTGCTGCTGTCGCCGACAGCCGCAGCAGCAGCAGAATCACGTAGCTTTGCTCTTTTCTCGTTCGTGATGCACTGATGCTACATTTTCAGACGGCCACACGTGCACGAAGGCGATATCTCGCTTTTCATTTTCAGCGTAGCGGATCGCGCACGCCAGCAGCGGCGGCAGAGGAACACGATGCCTGCCTTGGACGCGGCCCATTCGCCTGCGGCGCTGCCTCGTCCGGGACGCGGCCCATGAGAGGAGAGCCGGTACGGCAGGCAGGGTCGCTGCGTTTATGTCTTTTGTCCCACATCGGTTGGCGACCGAGGAAGGAGAGGTGGAGGAGGTGATAAGACCACGGGGTGGGCGCACCTTGGGAAGCATCTTTGCGCTTGGGGCAATGACGCAGTTAGTGAGGTTATACCGAGGTGTGTCAATTGCTGGTTGAAAACTATTTCCAAACCCCCTCTTTGGCCCTTTGGGGCCATTGAGAATTTCTGAAAGGGCTCCTTTCCTTTGGGGAGGGTAAAGTCCTACAATTCTAAATTATAATATTTTAGGTGCTTTTGAATATATATTTTAACGATAAATTGCTGAAATCCAACTTCAGATTTTTTTAGGCATGGCAAATCTAATGTTATTGTTGTTTGATGATGACAAGTTTATATTGATGTGGGATGATGACAGGTTTAATTTGCAAGCATGATAATTTTCTGATAAAAATTAAAATAAACTGAAATAGATAGTCATGCTCGTCAACTAAAATTGCCATAGTTTGTCATGAAAAACATTTGATTTGCCATGTCTTAAAACCTGACGTTTGCTGGATATTAGAGTCCTATTTAATAAAAGGTCTCTCAACCAGCAAATGTCAGCTGAGAAATATGGCAAATACAAACAATTTGCATGGCAAATCATGTCGGACGAAGATGACAAGCATGGCAAATTTGTTTCAGTTCATTTTCTTTGTCAGGATTCGATGTGCTCGCAAACCGAATTTGTCGTCCCGTGACAATATAAGGTGCCATAAAAATGTTCGATTTGCCATCCTCTCCCAACAAAAGTCAACTGAATAGCATTACTGTTCAATTAAATATATACAATGTTACACTTGGAAGAAACAAAATAAACATTGCACTTTGAGGTTCTCTGTTATCAATTGAGCACCACTCAAATAGAAAAACAACAGTTCCAGTGATGATAAATCACATTTATAAATAGAAAAATGACCAAATTCATGTTAATTTGCGAGCTCATGTCAATGCTTTGCCTCCAACCATAGTAAGCCAAAAGGGAAGGACATTTCGTCTCCTGGTGGAGCTTGTTCCGACGTTACCAAGAGCTTGTAAGTAGGGATGACAATTGTCTCGTTCCTGCAAAAACATCATGCAGTACAAAAAACATCATGTAATTTTTGATACTCTACCTTTTTTGTACTGCATGATGTTTCATGAATAGATACAAAGTGTTTCCCTAAAGAAAGGTATGAACAGATTTGATCCTCGCAATCTAATGCGGGGATGGGGTTGGGAAGGTCTACCCCATCCCATCCCCTGCTATGCCCCCAAATCGTACGTGTATATGTAATGTTGTCTCTAGCGCATTATTGTTTGTGATTTGGCGTATAAAAGTTATTTTATTATTATTATTATGCTATGTATATGTTACAAAAGCCAGGTGTTTTTGCATGTCCAAAAGATCATGAAAATATCACAATGTTGTTTCAGTTTGTCTTCTGAATGGGAACCTAATCCCTGAACCTGATGGGGATGGGGACGAGAAAGAAAGTGTCCCTAATTACTTAATGGGGATGGGGATGGGAAGGCACTTTCTGGTGGGGAGCAGCCCCGCTGCCATCCATACTTGTAAGTTTTTTTCCCATTGTTCTTCGTGACTACGGGTTGGTTTTGGGTTATGTCCAAGAACGTTGCTCTGCGTCATCCTCAGTGACAACGTTGTTTTCTTCGGCAGTCCCTTCTTTCAAGCATTTACGAGAAAGATCATCACCCTAGTGTGGCAATGCCGGTACAATTGCCTGTCTAGACTAGGGTGAAGATCTACTATTACAATACTTTAACGCGATTTAGTCATTACATATATTGTAGGTATTTCAGTGCATGAATTTCTCAACGTTGACTATCGTCGATGAGAGCTATGATTGTGCAAAGATGATGAGTTCAACTACAACTTTTGAGATTTTTTTAGCCCTGGAGTTTTTTTTGGTGATTTCTACTTAGTTTAACATTATCTTTTGGTGATTTCTACCATATTGTTATCCGGCTGTAAGAGCAATTCTAGCATAAATTGTCGAATTGGGGGTCACCAAAAACAATATGCAGTGCGCTTCATAACATTTGGGAAGTTGTAGGGCCTGTGTGTAAACACAAAATCATAAAACCACAAACTTTCTTTTGCATTTTCTTGAAATTTGAAGTTAACATTAAGCCATTCATACAGTGGCTACACCGAAAGCAAACACGGAAACTAAACTAGAAATAGGCAGATTTTCAATAGGGGCCGAAATGCCTTCTGTTTACATATAATTTGTGACTTAAAAATGTCGTTGGGTGGCATTTGAAAATACTAAACACATGCAAAGTCGTTATTCGACATTGCTAACTATATACTAAATCGAGGCGGTTGTACCCCTCCTCATCGTCGTCGTCGAGGAGCTCGTCTAGGTCAGTGGCGGAGCCAGGATTGGAGCAAGCCCCGGGCCAAAAAAAAGATTTTTGCCCAAAGTTAAAAACTTGACGTTTATAAGGCTTTTAGCTACCACAAAAGATACCCAGACAAAATATGGCTCAATTGCATGAAAAATTAAGAATTTTAGCTCAGTGCTTAACGATACAACAAAATAGGTAAAAACATGTGAAGAACTACAAAGAATAGTATGCGATAAAAAAGAGTATCAAATCAATGGTTTGCTTCATCAGTGCCTCACATAACCTCATCATCGGTGGAAGAAGGGCCAACACCTTCAAGACATTAAAAGCAAAATTTCATAAGAGAAGGAGTAAACATCAAGTGAAACAATTATGATTGATATAAATCTAAAAACTCACCCCCTCAGTTGCTTGATTCCCTCCATCTGAAAAGATAAGTGTAGACACACTCGTTCCGGAGACCGGTGAAAAAATCTTTTCATCTTCTCTTTCTACAATATGAAATGAAATGGGCAATTAGATTAATATGAGTTCAATAATACACTAGATATATGACTTGATACATACACATTATTGCAATTAAATTTTACTTTGGAGTGATACACACTAAGACAGATTTCACACTGACATTGTAGAACATGATACAAGTGGAAGCATGAGGAGAAACCATCAAAAAAATATCAAGGTAGGTATGGCAGTCAAGAAGCTAGGCGCGTCGGGCGATTGGGCGAACAACGCAGAGCCACACAGGAGGGTGGTACGGCGGTGGCCGAGATGCCGGTGGACGGCGGCGTCGGCGCAAGCGCTGGAGTTTGGACTTTGCAGATTGATCTTGTGTGTGTCGCGTGCGAGTTAGGTCGGCGGCGGCTACGCGGTCGCTGGCGTCTCCTGACAGATTCATGTGGGTTTTTCTTTCTTTGAGAAATCGACAGATTCGTGTTGTGCATGCGTCCGTCAGTTTCCTATTTTCCTGTCACATGCGTGCGCGAGTGGGAGGTCTCCTCGTGCGTGCGTCCCTTGGCATGCGGTGAGACAGCCCATGACGCTCTGGCCCTTCATTTTACTGGGCTGTACCCCGGGCCTGCAGAGTATCATACATATATAATAGCCTAGCAGAAATTCCATGCCCCGGGCCTGGGCCCTGGGTGCCCGGGGCCCAGCTTCACCCCTGGTCTAGGTCATCACTATAGTAGGTTCGTCAGCTTTTCAATGACAGTTGAGCTCTTTTCTCGTGCTCGGCCTCCCCAAAGGAGCGGAGAGTGACGATCTCAATCTACACCTTTCTCCCCAAGCTCGTCAACTGGGGGCGTGGCGCTCGTAGCAGCACTCTTCGCGGGTGGGGATCACGAATAGGACCTTGATTGGGTTCTTGGGCTTAGGCTCGACCTCAATGGGAATGGGGAGAAGGGGGCGATGGCTTCCTCCTCCTAATTAGAGTGCCACAACACAAATGGAATGAATGGGGGGGGGGTATGTCGACATGGACAATGGCGCCAGAAGCACCGATCCAGCGCACCCTGCGCCGTGAGAGCCCCAAATCTTGCGCGCCCACTGCCACAAAAGCCGCCAGCACCACACGAGCGACGACGGGATGAGGAACCTTAGGCATGACTGGTGCGCATGAAGAAAGGTGACACCGTTGGTGGGTAGTGTCTACGGAGAAAGGTTTTGGTCGGCCAACACAGAGGCATTGTTGCAGAGAGGGGAGGCGGCGGGTAAAGGAGGATGCGGCCACTATGGGGATGAAAGTGCAACTATCCCTGGGTGGTTTTGATAATTCCTAACAACATATAGCTCATTGAGCTAATGCTACTTGAAGATAAATATTTCAGAAAAAGCTCAATGATTGGCATGGCATGGATTAGAAAGTGGACCCATCAAAATGGTAAGGACAAAAGGATTGGCTCAAGCTCAAAGCAAAAGACTCTACATTTCATTTTTAGTGATCCAAGATCACATTGAGTCCATAGGAAAAGCCAATACTATTAAGAGGGGGTGGAGTGTTGCTTAATGAGGTTCTTGCTCAAAATGCTTAGTGATATGCTCCACAACCCTCAACCACTTTCTCATATCCAAATATATCCCAAACCAAAAGTCAAACTCATCCCCACCGAAACTTTCTATCCGACGCCACTGAGTTCACTTGACATAGCCACTGCCACAAGCCCTAGTCTTTTCGGTCCTACCGATAGGGATCTCGGTCTCACCGAGATGGGATTGTAATCTCTCTGTTTCCCTTCGTAACGTTTCGGTCCAACCAAGATGAGCGATCAGTCCCACCGAGATTGCAATGCAAACTCTCTATTTCCCTTTCATAATGTTTCGGTCCTACCGAAAGAGCGAATCGGTCCCACCGAGAATGCCTGACCAACTCTCTGGTTAGTATATTACCAAAATCAGTCTCACCGAGTTTGCGTAATCGGTCTCACCGAGATTACGTTATGCCCTAACCCTAATGATATCGGTCCCACCGAGTTGACATGTCGGTCCCACCGAAAACCCTAACGGTCACATTATGAACTAAATCGGTCTGACCGAGTTGTATGATTCGGTCCCACCGAGTTTGGTGATTTGTGTGTAACGGATAGATTTTGTGTCGAGGCTATATATACCCCTCCACCCACTCTTCATTAGTAGAGAGAGCCATCAGAACATGCCTACACTTCCAACATACATTTTCTGAGAGAGCCATCAGAACATGCCTACACTTCCAACATACATTTTCTGAGAGAGAACCACCTACACTTGTGTTGAGGTCAAGATATTCCATTCCAGCCACATAAATCTTGATCTCTAGCCTTCCCCAAGTTGCTTTCCACTCAAATCATCTTTCTACCAAATCCAATCCTATGAGAGTGAGTTGAGTGTTGGGGAGACTATCATTTGAAGCACAAGAGCAAGGATTTCATCATCAACACACCATCTATTACCTTTTGGAGAGTGGCGTCTCCTAGATTGGTTAGGTGTCACTTGGGAGCCTCCGTCAAGATTGTGGAGTTGACCCAAGGAGTTTGTAGGGGCAAGGAGATCGCCTACTTCATGAAGATCTACCCTAGTGAGGCAAGTCCTTCATGGGCGATGGCCATGGTGGGATAGACAAGGTTGCTTCTTCATGGACCCTTCGTGGGTGGAGCCCTCCGTGGACTCGCGCAACCGTTATCCTTCGTGGGTTGAAGTCTCAATCAACGTGGATGTACGATAGCACCACCTATTGGAACAACGCCAAAAATCTTCGTGTCTACATTGCGTTTGCTCCTTCCAAACTCCTCCATTTACCTTCATATGCAATTTTTTTACATTCCGCTGCTATACTCTTAGAATTGCATGTGTAGGTTGTTTGCTTGACTTGTGCTAAGTTGCTTAAATCTACCAAGAATTAAAATTGGGAAAAGGCTAGATTTTTATTTGGTCAAGTAGTCTAATCACCCCCCTCTAGACATACTTTTGATCCTACAAGTGGTATCAGAGCTTTGGTCTCCATTTGCCTTGATTTCCATAGCTTTGGTGATCATAGCCTTGGTTTCACAACCTAGGATAGTATGGCATCTAGTGAGGGAAATTACCACCATAGAGGTCCTTACTTTGATGGTAATAATTTTGCTAGTTGGAAGCATAAGATGAAAATGCATATTCTTGGACATAACCCCGCCGTTTGGGCTATTGTGTGTATTGGCTTGCAAGGTGAATTCTTTGACGGGAGGGAACCAAACCGTGAGGCTAGCACGGAAGAGTTGAAGATGTTGCAATACAATGCTCAGGCTTATGATATTCTCTTCAACGGATTGTGCCCCGAAGAATTCAACAAAATCAGCCGTCTTGAGAATGCAAAGGAAATTTGGGATACTTTGATTGATATGCATGAAGGTACCGACTCCGTCAAGGAATCCAAATTGGATGTGCTTCAGAGTCAACTTGACAAGTTCAAAATGAAGGATGGTGAAGGTGCCGCTGAAATGTACTCTAGGCTAGCTCTCATCACAAATGAGATTGCCAGCTTAGGAAGTGAAGAGATGACCGATAGATTCATCATCAAGAAGATCCTAAGAGCCTTGGATGGAAAATATGATACCGTGTGCACATTGATCCAAATGATGCCCAATTACAAAGATCTCAAGCCAATGGAAGTCATTGGAAGGATTGTTGCTCATGAGATGTCACTCAAGGATAAGGAAGAGCTTCACAACAAGCCAAGTGGTGCTTACAAAGCCTCATGTGATGCTACCACATCATCAAGTGAGAAACAAAACTTCAATGAAGAATTGAGCCTAATGGTGAAGAACTTCAGCAAGTTCTACAAGAGTAGAAGCAAAGAAAGAAGTTCCAAGTCAAGGTCCTACAATGACAAAAGATCTTCAAGTCATGAACGTAATTGCTACAATTGTGGAAGACCCGGACACTACTCAAATGAGTGTACGGCTCCCTATAAAAGAAGAGAAGATTCCCCTAAAAGAAGAAGTAGGAGAGAAGAATCACCACCAAGAGAGAGAAGGAGTAGAAATGACCGTTATGAATGAAGAACATCACGGAGAAGAAAGGATTCAGGAAGGAAGGACAATTCATCAAAGAGCTACACAAAACGAAGACATCAAGCTCACGTTGGTGAATGGGTATCAGGCTCCGACTCCGACGATCACTCCGAGAGAAGTTATCACTCCGACTCCGAATATACTCAAGATGAAGGTGTTGCCGGTCTAGCACTTGTGTCAACCAACTCCTATGACATATTTGAGTCACTAAATGAAGGAATTGGAAGATGCTTCATGGCTAAAGGCCCAAAGGTATCACACCCTGAGTATGTTCATTTCAATAGTGATGAAGATGACTTGCTAGGTGATGATGATTTACTTGTTGACAATTCTAGTGATGAAAACTATGATGAACTTGCTATTAATTATGCTAATCAAGACAAAACAGATGATGATGATAAGAAGGAGATTGAGCGTCTAACTAAAGAGCTAAACACTCTTAAGTTAGCTCATGAAACTACCTTGGAAAATCATCGAGAGCTTTTAAAGACTCATGAGAAGCTACGCTTTGAAAATCTCAACCTTGAGCAAGAGCATGAGTTCTTAAAGACAATCAATGATGATCTTCGCAAGAAAAGTTCCTCTTACATTGCCAAGCGTTTACTCTTGTCTACTTACATGCCACAAGTTAAGTCTAGCAACAAGAACAAGAAAGATTCTTCTTCTAGTAGTAACAATAATCATGCTAAACCCAATGATGTTGCTTATAGTAGTTCTCTTGATTCCACTAATGATTCTCTTAGCCAAGTTACACTTGAGCAAGAAAATAGCTTATTGAAGGGAATTATAGAGAAAGGTGTTTACAAGAGCCTTGCCAGAAGTAAGCAATTTGAGGAAATTGTACGCAAGTAAGGAAGACACGGGAAGAATCAAGGTGTTGGTTTTGAACGGAAGTTCAATGCCAATGGAGTTGAGTGGGAAGAAGATCAATACCCCAAGACGAAATTTGTTCCTCAACAAGAGAAGTATGATCCTACTTATTTCCAAGGAACACAAGCTCAAGATGATCTTCCACCACAAGACCACAAGCAAAAAGGCAGGGACAAGCTTCAAGAGGAGATTGATGCATTTGAAGAAGCTTGCAAAGCCTTGGTCAAGTGGGTTCCCAAGACTACATCAAGATCTACTTCATCAAGTACAACTACAACTCCAAGGATTCCCATCAAGATGGTGTGGATCCCGAAGAAGAAGAACTAGAGAGTTCTTGAGGGTGACTTCGCCAACACACTTCACTCATATCATTTTGGCGAGGACAAGTGCAAACAAATTCCATATCTTGCACTAGTTCAAGGAGTAACAAACCCTCTTGTTGGTAAGACAAGGGACAAGGTAACCTAATGCATTCATAGACATCATCTCATGTGAACATCACTCTATGTCTATGGATATCCTTGTTTGTTCCTTGTGGGACTAACCCATGTAGGTACTGAAAGTGCAACTCACTCCAATGGATTGCTCTGAATGATCTATGTCAACATTGAGCGTCCACATCTTCAACATGTACATCAAGTCATCATCGACAAAACCCAAGGTTAGTTCATCCCTCTTAGGGGGGATATAACATCTAGGGGGAGCTTTACTCTAATCAATTGAGCTAAAGCAACTCTAATGGTGTGAACACAACAATGCTTTATGAAAAGTGGCAACCCCACTTATGCTTAAACAATGAGTATGACCTATGATCAAATGTTCTCATTTGACTCCTAAGTCAATATACTCATATATAGATGACCTAGTCATCGCCAAATTGCTTGATAGATGCTAGAGTGTTTGTGCATGCTTTGTCACATATTTCATTCGTCGTCTTATTGTGTGAGCATGTTGGTTGCATATTTTACTCATTCGAGGACATCCATTTGTTGCTTTGATTGTTTGGTTTTTTTCTCTTTTGCCAAATGGATGGACAAGAATGCCTAAGAACTCCATCTAGCTATCTATGCTTTCCTCGTCTCAAACTCTATTCATGCTACATCACAAAGTTTGATCAAGTCAGATTCGAACCACTCTGTGTGAGGAGCACTCGGAGTCCCCGATTCATCATAGACTTAAACTTCCAAAACCTCTTTGTGCATTTGGGTATGACCGAGTCATACATTTCGATCACACCGAGATCACTAAGTTGATCTAGGTTTTCAATCTCGGTGCAACCGATTAGAACTTTTCGGTCACACCGAGTTGCAGTTACCGCTTGCAGTTCTGCATCTCGGTGCCACCGAGTTGTTCCACTCGGTCACACCGGCAGGGTAAGGTTATATATACTGACGGGTCAAATTTTGGAATTTTTTTCCAAAACCTTTCACCCACGCGTGACCTGCTCTACCTCCTCGGGTCTCCGAATCGTCCTCTCACCGCTGGTCTCCGCCGCCGTCAATGGCAATCTGCCCCGCCGTTGCCGCCGTAGCAAGTTCACCACCGAAGTAGGGTATGAACTTGCTCTTTGTGCTATTCCTTAACTCCGATTCGTAGCACATTGCTTTGCCATGATTCTTGCCACGTATGAAATTATCCTGTCCAGCGAAAGCATCCAGTAGATTAGATTTGATTTGAAAATTTAGGGTTAGGTCTCCGCCGAACTCATCTTGGACCGACTGAGTTGTAGAAATTGGTCTCGCCAATTTGGCTTAGGCCATTGTACATGCGTTTTCGGTCTGACCGAAAATTGCAAATCGGTGTGACCGAGTTCGATTCTCCGTGAAACCCTAGCAGTCTCGGTGCCACCGAACTGTGACTCGGTCTGATTGAGTTCACTAGTTTAGGTTCCAAAAGCTGCTTCAGTATCACCGAGTTTACAAATAGGTAGATCCGAAATGCTTTCTATGAAGAACTAAAACTGAGTTTTTTAAGTCATCTGTTTTGCAAAAATTCTGCACTTTGTGATGCTCATCTTCTCTACCTCATCTACAACCTATTCACAGGGTCTGCTGACAGTTTGCCTGCAAGATGTCTGATCAAAGTGACAGCCATAACAAGTCTGAGGAGCAGGTTCATATGAGTGAGGACACTAGTCCCTCTAGCACTTCTGATGAGGGCAGTAGGAGCACACCAAGCAACTTGCCCAAGGTAGCCACCAGAACAAGGAAGAAGAAGACCTCAGATTCTGAGGATGAGGATTATGTGGCTGTTGAGGAAGAAGTCAGCTCCAGGAAAAAGGTGCTGAAGAAAGAGTATGGCTCAGCTGCTACAACAAAGCCAGGGATGCACAAGAAGGCTCCAGCAAAGAGGATTCCCATGTCAAAGACCAGAGCCTCAACTACTGAAACCTCCAAGCCAACTGAAGAGGCAGTTGGAGAAGGAAAGAAAAGGAAGGAAAGGGTCAAGAAGACCAATGCTAGAGTACTTGGTAGATCCTCCATTATTAGAGATTCAGAAGAAGATGAGGATGAAGAGGATGCTGCACCAGCTCCTAAGGCTCAGAAGCTTATGGGAGATGCAATCAAGTCAGGGGCTGCTCCATCTAAGCCCAAGTCTGCTCCCAAAGCTGCTGCTCAGAAACCCCGGAAGCCCAAGAGGAACACCAGGAGTATACCTGCTGAGGAGAAGAACAAGGCCTCAATGCCTGAAGCTAAAGAAGAAGAAGATGATTCTCATGTTTTGAGGAAGTTGAAGCCCAAAATTCCTGACCATAATGATGCTCACCCAGTCGCTAAGGACATGCACATCAAGAAAGATGTAGGACTGAGATTGTGGAGACAGTCTGATCCCTATGCTGTTAGGAGGAGGACTGCAGTTGACTACAGGTTCCATACAAAGGAACAACAAGATTTCTATGAGACTATTCTGCTTGACAAGAAGCCCATAGTGTGTGACATGAAATGGGTGGACTGTGAGTTCATCCGGGAGAATGAAGATCACTTCCCTGGAGTGTATGACAACTTTAAGGCTTGTGGAGTAGATGAATTCGTTGGGCAAAAGCTCACCAAATGGAATGATGAGTTGATCATGCTGTTCTACTCCACTGCCCACTTCTATCCAGATGGGAGGATAGTTTGGATGTCTGAGGGTACCAGGTACCAGTCCATAGTTGATGAATGGGCCAAGCTAAGAAAGACCACATGGGTACCAGGAACATGAAGATGACTTGGATGTGTATGCCACCAAGAAGAAAGACCACAACTCAATGGCAAACATGTACAAGGAGATCCCTGATAAGGCTTTAGAAACTCACAAGCTTGGATCTGTGCATTTCTTGTTGTCTGGTCTGCCTACGATCAACTGGATCTTAAGGCACACATTGCTACCCAAGTCAGGAGATCACAAGATGATCAGAGGACACTCCATCAACATGCTGCAATTTTTTTATGTTCCCCAGAAGTTCAAAGTTATGAGCTTGATTGTAGAAATGATCAAAAGGACTGTTGCTGATCAAAAGAGGAGTTTTGGATATGCTCCACATATTCAGGAGCTCATCAACTCTAAGATGGGCACAGGGACTTACTTGCTGGACAAGGAGCATCTACCTATATATCCTGAGTTTGAAGACAACACTGAAAGTGCAACTATCCCTGGGTGGTTTTGGTAATTCCTAACAACATATAGTTAATTAAGCTAATGCTATTTCAAGATAAACATTTCAGGAAAGCTCAATGATTGGCATGGCATGGATGAGAAAAATGGATCCCTCAAAATTCTAAGTACAAAGAATTGGCTCAAGCTCAAAGCTCAGGACTCTACATTTTTCATTTTAAGTGGTCCAAGATCACATTGAGTCCATAGGAAAAGCCAATACTATTAAGAGGGGATGAGGTGTTGCTTAATGAGTTTCTTGCTCAAAGTGCTTAGTGATATGCTCCAAAAGCCCTCAACTACTTCCTCACATCCACATATATCCCAAACCAAAAGTCAAACTCGTCCCGACCGAAATTTTCTATCCGGAGCCACCGAGTTCAGTTGACATAGCCACTGCCAGAAACCCAAGTCTTTTAGGTCTCACCGATAGGGATCTCGGTCTCACCGAGATGGGATTGTAATCTCTATGTTTCCCTTCGTAACGTTTCGGTCAAACCGAGATGAGCGATCGGTCCCAGCGAGATTGCAATGCAAACTCTTTGTTTCCCTTTCGTAACGTTTCAGTCCAACCGAGATGAGCGAATCGGTCCCACCGAGTTTGCCTGACCAACTCTCTGTTAGTCCATTACCAAAATCGGTCTCACCGAGTTTGTGTAATCGGTCTCACCGATATTACGTTATGCCCTAACCCTAACAAAATCGGTCCCACCGAGTTGACATGTCGGTCCCACCGAGAATCCTAACGCTCACATTTTGAACTAAATCGATCTGACCGAGTTTCATGATTCGGTCCTACCGAGTTTGGTGATTTGTGTGTAACGGTTAGATTTCGTGTGAAGGCTATTTATACCCCTCCACCCACTCTTCATTTATATAGAGAGCCATCAGAACATGCCTACACTTCCAACATACATTTTCTAAGAGAGAACCACCTACACTTGTGTTGAGGTCAAGATATTCCACTCCAACCACATAAATCTTGATCTCTAGCCTTCCCCAAGTTGCTTTCCACTCAAATCATCTTTCCACCAAATCCAAATCCTGTGAGAGAGAGTTGAGTGTTGGGGAGACTATCATTTGAAGCACAAGAGCAAGGAGTTCATCATTAACACACCATTTGTTACCTCTTGGAGAGTGGTGTCTCCTAGATTGGTTAGGTGTCACCTAGGAGCCTCCATCAAGATTGTGGAGTTGAACCAAGGAGTTTGTAAGGGCAAGGAGATCGCCTACTTCGTGAAGATCTACCCAAGTGAGGCAAGTCCTTCGTGGGCGACGGCCATGGTGGGATAGACAAGGTTGCTTCTTTGTGGACCCTTCGTGGGTGGAGCCCTTCGTGGACTCGTGCAACAGCTACCCTTCGTGGGTTGAAGTCTCCATCAACGTGGATGTACGATAGCACCACCTATCGGAACCACGCCAAAAATCTCCGTGTCTCCAATTGCGTTTGCACACTCCAAACTCCTCCCTTTACCTTCATATGCGATTGTTTTACTTTCCGCTGCTATACTCTTAGAATTGCATGTGTAGGTTGATTGCTTGACTTATGCTAAGTTGCTAAAATCTGCCAAAAACTAAAATTGGGAAAATGCTAGATTTTTATTTGGTCAAGTAGTCTAATCACCCCTCTCTAGACATACTTTTGATCCTACAAGTGGTATCAGAGCTTTGGTCTCCATTTTCTTTCATTTCCATAGATTTTAGTGGTCATAGCCTTGGTTTCACAACCTAGGAGAGTATGGTGTCTAGCGAGGGAAATTACCACCGTAGAGGTCCTTAGTTTGGTGGTACAAGTTTTGCTAGTTGGAAGCATAAGATGAAAATGCATATTCTTGGACATAACCCCGCCGTTTGGGCTATTGTGTGTATTGGCTTGCAAGGTGAATTCTTCGATGGGAGATAACCAAACCTTGAAGCTACCACGGAAGAGTTGAAGATGCTACAATACAATGCTCAAGCTTGTGATATTCTCTTCAACGGATTATGCCCCGAAGAATTCAACAAAATCAACCGTCTTGAGAATGCAAAGGAAATTTGGGATACTTTGATTGATATGCATGAAGGTACCGAATCTGCCAAGGAATCGAAATTGGACGTGCTTCAAAGTCAGCTTGACAAGTTCAAAATGAAGGATGGTCAAGGCGTCGCTGAAATGTACTCTAGGCTTGCTCTCATCACAAATGAGATTGCCGGCTTAGGAAGTGAAGAGGTGACCGATAGATTCATCATCAAGAAGATCCTAAGAGCCTTGGATGGAAAATATGATACCGTGTGCACATTGATCCAAATGATACCCAATTACAAATATCTCAAGCCAACAGAAGTTATTGGAAGAATTGTTGCTCATGAGATGTCACTCAAGGATAAGGAAGAGCTTCACAACAAGTCAAGTGGTGCTTACAAAGCCTCGTGTGACGCTCCCACATCATCAAGTGAGAAGCAAACCTTCAATGAAGAATTGAGTCTAATTGTGAAGAACTTCAACAAGTTCTACAAGATTAGAAGCAAGGAAAGGAGTTCCAAGTGAAGGTCCTACAATGACAAAAGATATTCTAGTCGTGAGCGTAATTGCTACAATTGTGGAAGACCCAGACACTACTCCAATGAATGTACGGCCCCCTACAAAAGAAGAGAAGATTCTCCAAAAAGAAGGAGTAGAAGAGAAGACTCGCCATTAAGAGAGAGAATGAGTAGAGATGATCGTTATGAACGAAGACCCTCTCGGAGAAGCAAGGACACGGAAAGGAAGGACAAGTCATCAAGGAGCTACACACAAAGAAGACATCAAGCTCATGTGGGTGAATGGGTATCCGGTTCCGACTCCGACAATCGCTCCTAATATACTCAAGATGAAGGTGTTGCCGGACTAGCACTCGTGACAACCAACTCCTTCGACATATTTGACTCACCAAATGAAGGAATTGGGAGATGCTTCATGGCTAAAGTTCCAAAGGTAACACACCCCGAGTATGTTGATTTCAATAGTGATGAAGATGATTTGCTAGGAGATGATGATTTACTTGTTGACAACTCTAGTTATGAAAACTATGATGAGCTTGCTATTAATCATGATAATCAAGATAAAACGAATGATTTTGATAAGAAGGAGATTGAGCGCCTAACTAAAGAACTAAACACTCTTAAGTTAGCTCATGAAACTACCTTGGAAGATCATCGAGATCTTTTAAAGACTCATGATAAGCTACGCTTTGAAAAGCTCAACCTTGAGCAAGAACATGAGTTTTTAAAGGCAATCAATGATGATCTTTGCAAGAAAAGCTCTTCTTACATTGCCAAGCGTTTACTCTTGTCTACTTACATGCCACAAGTTAAATCTAGCAACAAGAACAAGAAAGGTTCTTCATCTAGTAGTAACAAAAATCATGCTAAATTCAATGTTGTTGCTTCTAGTAGCTCTCTTGATTCCACTAATGATTCTCTTAGACAAGTTACACTTGAGCAAGAAAATAGCTTATTGAAGGGAATTATAGAGAAAGGTGTTTACAAGAGCCTTGCCGGAAGTAAGCAATTTGAGAAAATTGTACGCAAGGAAGGAAGACAACGGAAGAATCAAGGTGTTGGTTTTGAACGAAAGTTCAATGCCAATGGAGTTGAGTGGGAAGAAGATCAATACCCCAAGACAAAGTTTGTTCCTCAACAAGAGAAGTATGATCCTACTTCTTTCAAAGGAACACAATCTCAAGATGATCTTCCACCACAAGACCACAAGCAAAAAGGCGAGGACAAGCTTCAAGAGGAGATTGATGCATTCGAGGAAGCTCCCAAAGCCTTGGTCAAGCGGGTTCCCAAGACTACATTAAGTTCCATGTCATCAAGTACGACTACAACTCCAAGGATTCCCATCAACATGGTGTGGATCCCGAAGAAGAGGAACTAGAGAGTTCTTGAGGGTGACTCTGCTAACATACTTCACTCATATCATTTTGGCAAGGACAAGTGCAAACAACTTTCATATCTTGCACTAGTTCAAGGAGTCACAAACCCTCTTGTTGGTAAGACAAGGGACAAGGTAACCTAATGCTTCCATGGACATCATCTTGTGTACACATCACTCTATGTCTATGGATATCCTTGTTTGTTGCTTGTGGGACTAACCCGTGTAGGTATTGAAAGTGCAACTCACTCCAAAGGATTGCTCCGAATGATCTACATCAACATTGAGCATCCACATCTTCAACACCTACATGAAGTCATCATCGACAAAACCCAAGGTTAGTTGATCCCTCTTAGGGGGGATATCACATCTAGGGGGAGCTTTACTCTAATCAATTGAGCTAAAGCAACTCTAACGGTGTGAACATAACAATGCTTTATGAAAAAGTGGTAACCCCACTTGTGCTTAAACAATGAGTATGACCTATGATCAAATGTTCTCATTTGACTCCTAAGTCAATATACTCATATATAGATGACCTATTCATCGCCAATTGCTTGATAGATGCTAGAGTGTTTGTGCACGCTTTGTCACATATTTCATTTGCCATTTTAATTGTGTGAGCATGTTGGTTGCATGTTTTTCTCATTCGAGGACATCCATTTGTTGCTTTGATTGTTTGGCCTTTTCTATTTTTGCCAAATGGATGGACAAGAATGCCTAAGAACTCCCTCTAGCTATCTATGCTTTTCTCGTCCCAAACTCTATTCATGCTACATCACAAAGTTTGATCAAGTCAGATTTGAACCACTCTGTGCGAGGAGCACTCGGAGTTGCCGATTCATCATAGACTTAAACTTCCAAAACCTCTTTGTGTATTTTGGTCTGACTGATTCATCCTTTTCGGTCCTACCGAGATCACTTAGTTGATCTAGGTTTTCAATCTCGGTGCAACCGATTAGAACCTTTCGGTCACACCAAGTTGCAGTAACCGCCTGCAGTTTTGCATCTCGGTGCCACCGAGTTGTTCCACTCGGTCACACCGATAGGGTCATGTTATATATACCGACGGGTCAAATTTTGGAAATTTTTCCGAAACCTCTTCGCCCGCGCATAACCTACTCTGCCTCCTCGGGTCTCTGGATCATCCTCTCGTCGTCAGCGACCTCCCGCCGCTGGTCTCCACTGCCATCAATGGCAATCTGCCCCGCCGTTGCGGCCGTAGCAAGTTCTCCACCAAACTAGGGTACGAACTTGATATTTGTGCTAATCCATAACTCTGATTCTTAGCACATTGCTTTGCCATGATTCTTGCCACGAATGAGATCGTCCTGTCCAGCGAAAATGTCCCGTAGATTAGTTTTGATTTGAAAATTTAGGATTAGGTCTGCGCCGAATTCATCTCGGACCGACCGAGTTGTAGAAATCGATCTCACCGATTTGGCTTAGGCCATTGCACATGCGTTTTCGGTCTGACCAAAAATTACGAATCGGTGTGACCGAGTTCAATTCTCTATGAAACGCTAGCAGTCTCGGTGCGGCCGAACTATGACTCGGTCTGACCAAGTTCACTAGTTTAGGTCCCAAAAGTTGCTTCGGTATCACCGAGTTTACAAATCAGTAACCCCGAAATGCTTTCTGTGAAGAACTAAAACTAAGTTTTTAAGTCATCTGTTTTGCAAAACTCCTGTACTTTGTGATGCTCATCTACTCTACCTCATCTATAATCTATTCACAAGGTCTGCTGACAGTTTGCTTGCAAGATGTCTGACCAAAGTGACAGCTAGAACAAACCTGAAGAACAGGTCCAGATGAGTGAGGGCACTGGTCCCTCCAGTTCTTATGATGATGGAAGCTGGAGCACACCAAGCAACTTGCCCAAAGCAGACACCAGAACAAGGAAGAAGAGAATTTCTGATTCATAGGATGAAGATTATGTGGCTGTTGAGGATGAGGCCACTTCAAAGAAAAAGGTGCTAAAAAGGAGTATGGCTCAGCTGCTAAAGTCAAGCCAGGGATGCATAAGAAGGCACTAGCAAAGAGAGTCCCCATGTCTAAGGCCAGAGCATCCACTGCTGAAACCTCCAAGCCATATGAAGAGGCAGTTGGAGAAGGCAAGAAAAGGAAGGAAATGGTCAAGAAGACCACTGCCAGAGTGCTTGGTAGATCATCAATTATGAGAGATGATGATGAAGAGGAAGAGGATGCTGCACCAGCTCCTAAGACTCAAAAGCTCATGGGAGATGCAATTAGATCAGGGGCTGCTCCATCTAAGCCCAAAGTTGCTCCCAAGGCTACTGCTCCAGCTCAGAAGCCTAAACCCAAGAGAAGCACTAGAAACATTCCTGCTGAGGAAAAGAACAAGGCCCCAGTGCTTGAAGCTGCTGAAGAAGATGAAACTCAGGTGCTAAGGAAGCTGAAACCCAAGATCCCTGACCACAATGATGCACATCCAGTTGCAGAAAATATGAAAATCAGGAAGGATGCAAGATTGAGACTATGGAGACAGTCTGATCCATACGCTATCAGGATAAGACTGTTGTGGACTACAGGTTTCACACCAAAGAACAGCAAGATTTTTATGAGACAGTGTTGCTTGACAAGAAGCCCATCATGTGTGACATGAAATGGGTTGACTGCGAATACATCCAAGAGAATGAAGATCACTATCCAGGTGTCTATGATAGCTTCAAGACATGTGGAGTTGATGCCTTTGTGGCCCAGAAGCTCACCAAGTGGAACGATGAGTTGATCATGCAGTTTTACTCCACTGCCCATTTCTATCCAGATGGGAAGATCATTTGGATGTCAGAGGGTACCAGGTACCAATCTTCTGTTGATGAATGGGCTCAGTTGATCAAGGCCCAAAAGAAAGTGAGGATGACTTGGATATTTATGCTGAGAAGAAGAAAGACCACAACACAATGGCCAACATGTACAAAGAGATCCCAGATGCTGCTCTGGATACTCATAAGTTTGGATCTGTCCACTACTTGTTGTCTGGTCTGCCTACCATAAACTGGATTCTAAGGCACACGTTGCTACCCAAGTCAAGTGATCACAAGATTGATGGGGAACATAGTAATTACAAAAAAAATTCCCTACGCACACACAGGATCATGGTGATGCATAACAACAAGAGGGGAGAGTGTGTCCACGTACCCTCGTAGACCGAAAGCGGAAGAGTTAGCACAACGCGGTTGATGTAGTCATACGTCTTCACGATCCGACCGATCAAGTACCGAATGCATGACACCTCCGAGTTCTACACACATTCAACTCGATGACGTCCCTCGAACTCCGATCCAGCTGAGCTTTGAGGGAGAGTTCCGTCAGCACGATGGCGTGGTGACGATGTTGATGTTCTACCATCGCAGGGCTTCGCTTAAGCACCGCTATAATATTATCAAGGTGGACTATGGTGGAGAGGGGCACCGCACACGGCTAAAAGATCCAAGAGATCAATTGTTGGGTCTCCAAGGGGTGCCTTCCTCCCCGTATATCAAGGAGTGGAGGAGGGGGAGGGGGCCGGCCACCCTAGGCGCGCCCCATGAGGAGTCCTACTCCCCCCTTCCATGTGGGAGTAAGAGAGGAGAGGGAAGGAGAGGGGGGAAGGAAAGGGGGGCGCTGTAATGCCCTCGATGCGGCTATAGCTCCCACGCGTCGAGGCACGACTTAGAGAGATAACCGCATTGAAAGCAATGTCGCAAGTTAGGCAATCTTCACAACATCCCATGTAATATAAATAATAAAGGGGAGATACATAGTTGGCTTACACTCGCCACATCAATCAAAGTGCATAAATAACATTACAACATTCAAACACTCATGGCCCGACTACGGCGCCAAAATAAAAGATAATCCAACATGCGACACGGTCCCGATCACCCCCAACTGGGCACCACTACTGATCATCAGGGAAAGACACGTAGTATCGTTGAGAGCCCTCGTCGAACTCCCACTTGAGCTCAAGCACGCCATCTGGAGCGGAATCATCAGGCCCTGCATCTGGTTTGGAAGTAATCTATGAGCCACAGGGACTCAGCAATCTCGCACCCTCGCGATCAAGACTATTTAAGCTTAAAGGTAAGGCAAGGTAAATATGTGGAGCTGCAGCAAGTGACTAGCATATATGGTGGCTATCCTGTTCGCAAAAGAGAGCGAGAAGAGAGGAGGCAAAGCGCGAACGAGAAACTAGAGAACAACCTGCGCAAGCATTACTCCAACACCGTGTTCACTTCCCGGACTCCGCCGAGAAGAGACCATCACAGCAACTCACATAGTTGATTCATTTTAATTAAATTAAGGTTCAAGTTATCTACAACCGGACATTAACAAATTCCCATCTGCCCATAACCGCGGGCACGGCTTTCGAAAGTTCAAATCCCTGCAGGGGAGTCCCAACTTAGCCCATGAAAAGCTCTCACGGTCAACGAAGGAATAGACCTCCTCCCGAGACGTTCCGACCAGACTCGGTATCCCGGTTCCTCGAGACACTTCGACAAGTTAAAACAAAACCAGCAGCACCGCCCGAATGTGCCGACAAATCCCGATAGGAGCTGCACATATCTCTTTCTCAGGGCACACTCAAATTGTCTTAGGTACGGGTAGGCCAGCCCAGAGTTGCCCCTAGTGGCCACCGGTAGCTGACAGGTGGACCAACACTCAGAGGAGCACTGGCCCGGGGGGGGGGGGTTAAAATAAGATGACCCTCGGGCTCCAGAAACCCAAGGGAAAAAGAGGCTAGGTGGCAAATGGTAAAACCAAGGTTGGGCATTGCTAGAA
>NC_041392.1:235312349-235385562 GCF_002162155.2 Triticum dicoccoides
CGAATGTGCCGACAAATCCCGATAGGAGCTGCACATATCTCTTTCTCAGGGCACACTCAAATTGTCTTAGGTACGGGTAGGCCAGCCCAGAGTTGCCCCTAGTGGCCACCGGTAGCTGACAGGTGGACCAACACTCAGAGGAGCACTGGCCCGGGGGGGGGGGGGTTAAAATAAGATGACCCTCGGGCTCCAGAAACCCAAGGGAAAAAGAGGCTAGGTGGCAAATGGTAAAACCAAGGTTGGGCATTGCTAGAAAAGCTTTAATCAAGGTGAACTATCAAGGGGTTCCCATTATTACCGAACCGCGTAAGGAACGCAAAATCCAGGAACATAACACCGATATGACGGAAACTAGGGTGGCAAGAGTGGAACAAAACACTAGGCGAGAGGCCGAGCCTTCCACCCTTTACCAAGTATATAGATGCATTAAGATAACATGGCAATATAATAATATCCCAACAAGTAAAATAATGTTCCAACAAGGAACGGTCTCCAATCTTCACCTGCAACTAGCAACGCTATAAGAGGGGGTGAGCAAAGCGGTAACATAGCCAATCAACGGTTTGCTAGGACATGGTGGGTTAGAGGTTTGACATGGCAATTTGGGAGGCATGATAAGCAAGTGGTAGGCACCGTAGCATAGACATAGCAAAAGAGCGAGCATCTAGCAAAGCAAAGATAGTAGTGATTTCGAGGGTATGATCGTCTTGCCTGCAAAGTTATCAGAGTTGACTGGATCCTCGAAAGCAAACTCAACGGGCTCCTTGTTAGCGAACTCGTCTCCCAGCTCTACCCAAACAAGACAAATAAGCAACAAGGACACAATCAACCACGTGCAAACTCAAACAACATGATGCAAAGATGGTATACTATGCGGGATGCAATATGTGATGCATATGCAAGATTTGGCAAGGTATGAATGAACCTGGCCTCAACTTGGAAATCCAAGTGTGCCACTGGAAAGGTGAGATGAAATCGTTTGAAAACAATATAAAGAACGCCGAAATCGGAGTTACGGTTTGGAAACGGCAAGCAATTCAAATATGACCATGTTCTGCGATTTACAACAAGTAGCCATCTAAATGCAACAAGATGAACATGGTACAGCAGCCAAACATGGCATCAAAATATATGGCAGGGATCCACTCAAGATGCTTAACAAAAGTTTAGCACTGAGCTATGGCCAAATCATCCATTAACAGGTCCAAACAAG
The DNA here is from genome assembly GCF_002162155.2 of Triticum dicoccoides. Taxonomy (NCBI): domain Eukaryota; kingdom Viridiplantae; phylum Streptophyta; class Magnoliopsida; order Poales; family Poaceae; genus Triticum; species Triticum dicoccoides. Next base: position 235,313,563 of record NC_041392.1, read on the forward strand.
CATGGCAAAAATGCATTTGGCAAACAGATTTCAGACTTAGTGAAATTAACACTTGCGTGGAATTTCAGATCAGATAACACTCTTTGGGGCATGAAAACAATATGCTACAGGACCTGAACATGAGAAAGTAAAGCATGTCATGGAGCTACTCATAGAGCTTAACAAAAGCCCCTTAGTGACCTTGAGCCAAAAGGGATCAGAAAATACAATTGCAAGCATGTGAACATGGCAAAAACATAATCAGTTCTCAGACTTAGTGAAAACTGGAGCATGCTGAAAACAGATATCGAGTAGGCATGTTTACGAGCTCGATGCACTCACTACAGAGCAAGTCATGACAATCTAAGCATACAACCATCAAGAATACACAAAATACAAGCTAGACATGGCAAGAACAATAGCATAGCATGCATGGATCAACTACAACATCCTCGGCAAAATCGCTAACAAGTAGATAATCTGCCCAGATTCACGAAATAGCAAAAGTAGAGCTCGATTGACTCAAGCTAGGATGCTCCATAATTGCAAACAAAGACATGGATGGATAGAGCACTACAATATTAACAAAACACCCTTACTGATCATCCTCAAAAGAGGCACGGATCACTAGGAAACAACAAGAACATATGGCATATTGAGATAAACAGCTCAAGGACTTAGTGGAAATACTAAGTCCCTGAAATCAGTATTAGCGAATGCTCCACTTTGCAAGCTTGTGCTAGTCACCACACACATCACAAAAATACATGGGTTGCACCTCTGGATAGATGGAAAAACATATAACAAAACACATGTAGAGCTCATGGGCATATCATGCACACAATAATCATGGCAAAAATGACAAATATCTAATTGGAGCAGCAGATCTGACAATTATCTCAAATAGCACTCTTCTAACAGCATTTCGGGCATCAATATGAACTCAAATGAAAATGATGCAATGAGTTGAAATGATGTGCTCTTCGAGACGAACATTTTGATATGCTATATGCCCAAAACGGAGCTACGGATGAGGAGTTATGGCACGATGAACAAGGGCAAATAAATTAGGGTTAGGGACGGAAGTCAACCCCGAGATTCAAATCTCAGATCCAGATCGGGATCCGGGCTCGATTTATGAGGTCCGCCGGAGCTGTTCGCCGGAGACGACCGGAGAGGAGGAAGAAGACCGGGGGGCGGCCGGACCCGAGGTCGCTGATGAGACGCCGGCGGGGAGGAGGCACATGCCGGCGCGGGGCGGACAGCGGCAGCTCGCCGGCGCGTTGGATGGCGGGGAGGAGCGCCAGCGACAGCGCGCCCTGGTGGCGGCGCTCGCCGGCGACGGTGGTGCGGCGGCTTGGCCGAGCAGGCGCGGAGGAGGGAAGGCACCGGGCGGCGGCTGGGTGAGTGGGCCACGGGGGTCGGAGATGGGCTTCCCGGGCCGGCGGCGCTGAGGCGGCGATGTGGGGCGCCGCTCGCCACGTGGCGCGCCCCGATTGGTGGCGGAGGCGGCGGACGTTGTCCGGCGCAGGCCGGACACGTCCGGTGCGGCGGATCTGGGATTTTTAGGGTTTGGACGGGGGAGAGATCCGGATTTTCGGAGGAGGACCTATTTATAGGCATAGAGGGAGGTAGGAGAGTCCAAATGAGGTGCGGTTTTTGGCCACGCGATCGTGATTGAATGCTCTAGATGACGGAGAGGGTTTTGGTGGGTTTTGGGCCAACTTGGAGGGGTGTTGGGCCGCAACACACACGAGGCCTTCTCGGTCCCTCGGTTAACCGTTGGAGTATCAAACGAAGTCCAAATGGTACGAAACTTGACAGGCGGACTACCGGTAGTAAACCAAGGCCTCTTGGCAAGTCTCGGTCCAATCCGGAAATGTTTAATCCCCACACATGAAATAAAGGTAGAAATTACCACCGGAGGAGAACGAAGCGCCGGAATGCAAAACGGACAACAGGGAAAATGCTCGAATGCATGAGATGAACACGTATGCAAATGCAATGCACATGATGACATGATATGAGATGCATGACAACGACAACAACACACGGAGACAAAACCCGAACCCGAGAAAATAAAATAACTTAACGCCAGAAACGGCAAGAGTTGGATTACATATTGGGAAAATCATATCCGGGGTGTTACAACACTCCACCACTACGAAAGGATCTTGTCCCGAGATCTAGGACTGAAAAAATGTTGGGTACTCAGAACGGAGGTGATCCTCGCGTTCCCAGGTAGCTTCACGGTCGGAATGGTGTGACCACTTGACTTTGAGGAATTTGATTGACTTGTTGCGAGTCTTGCGTTCAGTCTCTTCAAGAATAGCCACGGGGTGCTCATGGTAAGAGAGATCTTCTTGGAGCTCAATGTCCTCGAAGTTGACGGTGCTGTCAGGAGTCTTGAAGCACTTTCGAAGCTGAGAGACATGGAACACATCATGAACATTTGCAAAGTTTGAAGGAAGCTCGAGTTGATATGCGAGATCGCCTCTCTTGCTGACAATCTTGAAAGGTCCCACGTATCTAGGGCCAAGCTTCCCTTTGATACCGAAGCGACGAGTACCTTTCATTAGAGAGACGCGGAGGTAAACATGATCTCCGATCTCAAAAGCCAAATCACGGTGCTTACTATCATAGTAGCTCTTCTGGCGGGATTGGGCTGCTTTGAGGTTATCTCGAATGACTTTGCACATTTCCTCTTCCTCTGTGATTAAGTCATTACCCAAAAGCTGACGTTCACCGGTTTCAGACCAGTTGAGAGGGGTACGACACTTCCTGCCATACATAATTTCAAATGGGGCCTTGCCCGAACTTGCTTGAAAACTGTTGTTGTAGGAGAATTTAGCATAAGGAAGACAATCCTCCCACTTCATGCCGAAGGAGATCACACAAGCCCTGAGCATATCTTCAAGAATCTGGTTGACACGCTCGACTTGACCGCTAGTTTGAGGATGGAAAGCTGTCCTGAAGCGGATGTTGGTTCCCATGGCCTTCTGAAAAGAATCCCAAAACTTGGAGGTAAAGATGCTGCCACAGTCTGAAGAGATCACCTGTGGAATGCCGTGCAGCGAGACAATCCGAGAGGTATACAGCTCCGCCAATTGAGCTGCAGTGATAGACTCTTTGATAGGCAGAAAGTGAGCCACTTTGAGTTTGTCGATGACAACGAATATAGCATCATTGCCACGCTTGGACTTTGGAAACACAGTCAAGAAGTCCATCTCAATGTGGTCAAACTTCCATTCTGGAATGGCAAGAGGTTGGAGGAGACCAGCCGGCCTTTGGTGTTCTTCCTTCACTCTTCTGCAGACATCACACTCATTCACGAACTGAGCAATCTCGCGCTTCATTCGAGTCCACCAATAAGCCTGCTTGAGGTCCTGATACATCTTCGTGCTCCCAGGGTGGATGGAGAGGAGTGAATTGTGAGCCTCGTTCATGATAACCTTACAGAGGTCGCCTTTGGGCACAACAATACGATCCTCGAAGAAGAGAGTATCCTTGTCGTCAAGGCGGTAGCATTTTTACTTGGGTTGACTCTTGGCAATCCCAATCTTCACCTTCTTCACCATAGCATCAAGAAGTTGAGCTTGGCGAATCTGGTCTTCCAAGGTAGGAGAGACTTGAAGGTTGGCAAGGAAACCTTGAGGAACAACTTGCAGATTAAGTTTGCGGAAAGCTTCACAAAGCTCGGGTTGATAAGGCTTGAGAATAAGACTGTTGTAGTAAGACTTCTTGCTCAATGCGTCAGCAATCACATTGGCCTTGCCTGGAGTATACTCGATACTCGGATTATACTCTTGAATCATTTCGACCCATCGAGTTTGTCTGAGATTGAGATTAGGCTGAGTGAAGATGTACTTGAGACTCTTGTGATCAGTGAAAATGTCCACTTTTCTTCCCAATAAGAGATGTCTCCAAGTCAAAAGAGCATGCACAACTGCTGCCAATTCGAGATCATGGGTAGTTCTTCTCATTGGGCTTCAACTGACGAGAGGTATAAGCAAAAACTTTCTTCTCTTGCATCAACACTGTGCCAAGACCTTGGAGAGAGGCATCGCAAAAGACCTCATATGGTTTGGATTCATCAGGCGGAGTCAAAACTGGAGCGGTGACCAATTTCTCTTTCAAAGTGTTGAAAGCAATGTCACACTCTGGAGACCAAACGTACTTGACGTGCTTCTGGAGAAGATTTGAGAGAGGCTTTGCGATCTTAGAAAAAATTTCAACGAATCTTCGACAGTAGCTTGCGAGACCGAGGAAGCTACGGAGTTGCTTCACATTCTGAGGAGGTTCCCAATTCATAATTGTAGACACCTTCTCAGGATTCACCGCAATGCCCTTGGCAGAGATGATATGACCAAGATAAAGAACCTCATCAAGCCAAAATTCGCACTTGGAGAACTTGGTGTAGAACTGGTGTTCTCTCAGCTTATCGAGTACCAAAAGCAAGTGCTTGGCATGATCTTCCTTGTTCTTCGAGAAAACCAGAATGTCGTCGAGATAGACCAAGACGAAGTCATTGGTGTAGGCGTTGAAGATGAAGTTCATCATGCGAGAGAAAGTCGGAGGAGCGTTGACGAGGCCAAAAGACATGACAGTGTATTCATATGAACCATAGCTTGTCCTGAAAGCCGTCTTGGGAATATCTTGCTCACGGATGCGAATCTGATGATAACCCATACGGAGATCAAGCTTGGAGAATACTTGGGCACCTTTGAGTTGTTCGAACAACTCGTTGATGTTGGGAAGTGGGTATTTGTTCTTGATGGTCTTCTTGTTCAATGGACGGTAGTCAACACAAAGTCGGTCCATTCCATCCTTCTTCTTCACAAAAAGAACACCACAACCCCACGGAGAAGAACTAGGCCGGATGAGACCCATTCTCTCTTGAATATCGAGTTGCTTCTTCAGCTCCTTCAACTCTTCAGGTCCGAGCTTGTAAGGACGCTTGCACACTGGGTTCGTGCCAGGCTCAAGATCGATGACGAATTCAACTAGCCGGTGCGGAGGCATTCCTGGAAGCTCTTTTGGAAAGACGTCTTGATATTCGCAAATGACTGGAATTTGCGAGATAGCATCCAGTTCACCCTTCTCATTGAGAGAAAACAGACGGATGGTATTATCCCGAGCGGCAAAGACAATTACATCCTCAGACGAATGAGTCAATTGAATCTGCCTGGCAGCACAATCAAGATGCGCCTTGTGCTTAGAAAGCCAATCCATTCCGAGAATAAGATCAATATCCGAATCACCAAGAACTGTTGGAGAAGATAGAAATTTGTAGTCACCCAAAGTGATAGTAACATCCGAAGCAATGGAGTTAGCATGCATGCGCCTACCGGGAGAGACAACTGCTAATGGACTAGGCAAAATTTGCAAAGCCAAACCATGCTTAGATGAAAAGGTCTCGAGATGAAACAATGCGATGCACCTGTGTCAAAAAGAACTTTTGCAGGGATATCATTAACAGGAAGGTTACCCATGATGACATCTGACGAGTCCTCTGCCTGAGCTGCATTCATCAAGTTGACCTTGGCGTGCTTGGGGTTATGCTTGACCATAGCTGTACTTGCCGATCTCACAGGAGGAGGAGGAGGGAGGCGCCTCTGATTGAAGCATTTGTTGGCATAGTGACCCTTCTGTTGGCACTTGTTGCATGTGACCTCTGAAAGCGGACGGTGGTACGGAGCACTCGATCTTGGAGCTTGAGACGAAGTCTTGTTCTGAAAGCCAGGGTTGGGTGGGTGGGAAGATCCCACTGGCACCTTTGCTCTTCTGATATGGCTGACAAAACGGAGGAGGAGGAAGCCAATACTTCTGCTGCTTGGCCACTTGAGTAGAGGAAGAAGGAGTAGTGTCTCTGACTCGCTTCTTGGAAGCATCACACCTCAGTTGAGCAGCCTCTTGTTTCAATGCCATGTTGTAGAACTCATCGTACCTCAAGGGCTCAAAGAGAACAAGAGCTAGCTGGATTTCTTCTCTGAGACCACCCCTGAACTGGTATATCATGCTCTTCTCGGCAGGGACGTCCTGCTTAGCAAAGCGGGCGAGCTTCTCGAACAACTTGTTGTAGTCATAGACAGACAAAGAGCCTTGCTTCAGGTTGCGGAATTCCTCATGCTTGCTTTCAACCATGCTCTGAGAGATATGGTGAGCTCTGAAATCTTGACGGAATTCATCCCAGGTAATAACACGTCCACCTCTGGAATCCTTGTACTGCTGGAACCATTCTGCAGCTTGAGCTTTGAGTTGGAAGGAAGCGAACTTGACGAAGTCCACAGGCCTGACGTTACTGCACTCGAAATGCTTGCACAGATCCAAGAGCCAATCGTCAACATCAGTTGCTTCAACACAATTGCTGAAAGTCTTTGGCCCGTTAGCAAGGAACTGGTTGAGTGTAGCAAAGTGATTCTGATTGTTGCCTTGGTTGCCTTGGTTCGCTTGATTGCGCTCTTGAAGAATTTGCATGATCAACTGTGTATTTGCATTGGTTGCGGCCATCACAGCTTGCCATGCCTCCGGAGGAGGTGGAGGTGGTGGCGGATCTTGATTCTGATTCTAATTGGTGCTCTTAGCGGGAGCCATCCTGAAGAGGTTGACCACCGTTAGCACATTGACAGATAAAATGAAGCTGAATCCAACGGAATGAAAATTGCAACATATAGTCTTCACATCCGAACAAAATGAACGAATGCATTCCTCTTGAAATGGTCACATATCCATAAATTGAGAAGCCACTTAGAATTTAGGTATAGAAATAAATCAACAAGGTACAGATCAAGAACGAATAATCGGTAAGAAATCCCAATCTCAAACCAAATATCCGTTGAAGAAGAGCTAGAGCTACAAGAATTCCCACCTATGAAACTCCCGAACCTTTCCGGTTATGCAATCAGGTGTTGGGGATACAGTGGAAGCATAATATCTCACCCAAATCTAGCAAATCCTACATCCAGTTGTATCCATCCTTCAACACATAACCGAGAAAAACTTCGGAAACCATCTACCTCAACCTTCAAAAAGCATTCGTTATACAAGTTATGGCGATACTCCCGAACTCCCGCCCCAGTACTGGGTGGCGTCGAGGTTATCTCACCAACGAACTGCATAAAAGAGATTTTCGATGTTGGCGAACTAAACTCAGGTATTCCAGAACTGCAACGATAAAATTATGACGACAACACCTCGGAGCTCAACTCCCCGGGACACTGCCACAAAACCCCTGCCAGGAGGCACCAAGACAATGTTCTCGTCACAAAACCATCGGAACGATTCCAAGATACCCGCGTGATCCTAAATTTTTTTAGTGAAATTTGAGAAGAGAAGAGTCAAAACTCTACGTCGGGATGCCTTACCAGAGCGATGAGGAGACTGGGAAGTAAAAAGAATTCCTAAACTCTCCGATATATAACTCCTAAATGACTCAAAACATTTTTCTAGACTCAACAACGGCTGCTAAAAACGATCAAGCAATGGGGCTCCTAAGGTCGGGGAAGGCTCTGATTACCAACTTGTAACGCCCTCGATGCGGCTATAGCTCCCACGTGTCGAGGCACGACTTAGAGACATAACCGCATTGAAAGCAATGTCGCAAGTTAGGCAATCTTCACAACATCCCATGTAATATAAATAATAAAGGGGAGATACATAGTTGGCTTACACTCTCCACGTCAATCAAAGTGCATAAATAACATTACAACATTCAAACACTCATGGCCCGACTACGGCGCCAAAATAAAAGATAACCCAACATGCAACACGGTCCCGATCACCCCCAACTGGGCACCACTACTGATCATCTGGGAAAGACATGTAGTATCATTGAGAGTCCTCGTCGAACTCCCACTTGAGCTCAAGCGCGCCATCTGGAGCGGAATCATCAGGCCCTGCATCTGGTTTGGAAGTAATCTGTGAGCCACAGGGACTCAACAATCTCGCACCCTCGCGATTAAGACTATTTAAGCTTAAAGGTAAGGCAAGGTAAATATGTGGAGCTGTAGCAAGCGACTAGCATATATGGTGTTTATCATGTTCGCAAAAGAGAGCGAGAAGAGAGGAGGCAAAGCGCGAACGAGAAACTAGAGAACAACCTGCTCAAGCATTACTCCAACACCGTGTTCACTTCCCGGACTCAGCCTAGAAGAGACCATCACGGCAACTCACACAGTTGATTCATTTTAATTAAATTAAGGTTCAAGTTATCTACAACCGGACATTAACAAATTCCCATCTGCCCATAACTGCGGGCACAGCTTTCGAAAGTTCAAATCCCTGCAGGGGAGTCCAAACTTAGCCCATGACAAGCTCTCATGGTCAACGAAGGAATAGACCTCCTCCCGAGACGTTCCGATCAGACTCGGTATCCCGGTTCCTCGAGACACTTCGACAAGTTAAAACAAAACCAGCAACACCGCCCGAATGTGCCGACAAATCCCGATAGGAGCTGCACATATCTCTTTCTCAGGGCACACTCAGATTGTCTTAGGTACGGGTAGGCCAGCCCAGAGTTGCCCCTGGTGGCCGCTGGCAGCTGACAGGTGGACCAACACTCAGAGGAGCACTGGCCCGGGGGGGGGGGTTTAAAATAAGATGACCCTCGGGCTCCGGAAACCCAAGGGAAAAAGAGGCTAGGTGGCAAATGGTAAAACCAAGGTTGGGCATTGCTGGAAAAGCTTTAATCAATGCGAACTATCAAGGGGTTCCCATTATTACCCAACCGTGTAAGGAACGCAAAATCCGGGAACATAACACCGATATGACGGAAACTAGGGCGGCAAGAGTGGAACAAAACACTAGGCGAGAGGCCGAGCCTTCCACCCTTTACCAAGTATATAGATGCATTAAGATAACATGGCAATATAATGATATCCCAACAAGTAAAATAATGTTCCAACAAGGAACGGTCTCCAATCTTCACCTGCAACTAGCAACGCTATAAGAGGGGCTGAGCAAAGCGGTAACATAGCCAATCAACGGTTTGCTAGGACATGGTGGGTTAGAGGTTTGACATGGCAATTTGGGAGGCATGATAAGCAAGTGGTAGGCACCATAGCATAGGCATAGCAAAAGAGCGAGCATCTAGCAAAGCAAAGATAGTAGTGATTTCGAGGGTATGATTATCTTGCCTGCAAAGTTGTCAGAGTTGACTGGATCCTCGAAAGCAAACTCAACGGGCTCCTCGTTAGCGATCTCGTCTCCCGGATCTACCCAAACAAGACAAACAAGCAACAAGGACACAATCAACCACGTGCAAACTCAAACAACATGATGCAAAGATGGTATGCTATGCGGGATGCAATATGTGTTGCATATGCAAGATTTGGCAAGGTATGAATGAACCTGGCCTCAACTTTGAAATCCAAGTGTGCCACTGGAAAGGTGAGATGAAATCGTTTGAAAACAATATAAAGAACTCCGGAATCGGAGTTACGGTTTGGAAACGGCAAGCAATTCAAATATGACCACGTCCTGCGATTTACAGCAAGTAGCCATCTAAATGCAACAAGATGAACATGATACAGCAGCCAAACATGGCATCAAAATACATGGCAAGGATCCACTCAAGATGCTTAACAAAAGTCTAGCACTGAGCTACGGCCAAATCATCCATTAGGTCCAAACAAGCATGGCAAAAATGCATTTGGCAAACAGATTTCAGACTTAGTGAAATTAACACTTGCCTGGAATTTTAGATCAGATAGCACTCTTTGGGGCATGAAAACAATATGCTATAGGACCTGAACATGACAAATTAAAGCATGGCATGGAGCTACTCATAGAGCTTAACAAAAGTCCCTTAGTGACCTTGAGCCAAAAGGGATCAGAAAATACAATTGCAAGCATGTGAACATGGAAAAAACATAATCAGTTCTCAGACTTAGTGAAAACTAGAGCATGCTGAAAACAGATATCAAGTAGGCATGTTTACGAGCTCGATGCACTCACTACAGAGCAAGTCATGACAATCTAAGCATACAACCATCAAGAATACACAAAATACAAGCTAGACATGGCAAGAACAATAGCATAGCATGCACGGATCAACTACAACATCCTCGGCAAAATTGCTAACAACTAGACAATCTGCCCAGATTCACGAAATAGCAAAAGTAGAGCTCGATTGACTCAAGATAGGGTGCTCCATAATTGCAAACAAAGACATGAATGGATAGAGAACTACAATATTAACAAAACACCCTTACTGATCATCCTCAAAAGAGGCACGGATCACTAGGAAACAACAAGAACATATGGCATATTGAGATAAACAGCTCAAGGACTTAGTGGAAATGCTAAGTCCCTGAAATCAGCATTAACGAATGCTCCACTTTGCAAGCTTGTGCTAGTCACCACACATCACAAAAATACATGGGTTGCACCTTCTGATAGATGGCAAAACATATGAAAAAACACATGTAGAGCTCATGGGCATATCATGCACACAATAATCATGACAAAAATGACAAATATCTAATTGGAGCAGCAGATCTGACAATTATCTCAAATAGCACTCTTCTAACAGCATTTCGGGCATCAAGATGAACTCAAATGAAAATGATGCAATGAGATGAAATGATGTGCTCTCCGAGACGAACATTTTGATATGCTATATGCCCAAAACGGAGCTACGGATGAGGAGTTACGGGACGATGAACAAGGGCAAATAAATTAGGGTTAGGGACGGAAGTCAACCCCGAGATTCAAATCTCAGATCCAGATCGGGATCCGGGCGCGATTTACGAGGTCCGCCGGAGACGACCGGAGAGGAAGAAGAAGACCGGGGGGCGGCCGGACCCGAGGTCGCCGATGAGACGCCGGCGGGGAGGAGGCGCACGCCGGCGCGGGGCGGACGGCGGCAGCTCGCCGGCGCGTTGGAAGGCAGGGAGGAGCGCCGGCGACGGCGCGCCCTGGTGGCAGCGCTCGCCGGCGACGGTGGTGCGGCGACTTGGCCGAGCAGGCGTGGAGGAGGGAAGGCACCGGGCGGCGGCTGGGCGAGTGGGCCACGGGGGCCGGAGATGGGCTTCCCGGGCCGGCGGCGCTGAGGCGGCGATGTGGGGCGCCGCTCGCCACGTGGCGCGCCTCGATTGGCGGCGGAGGCGGCGGACGTTGTCCGGCGCAGGCCGGACACGTCCGGTGCGGCGGATCTGGGATTTTTAGGGTTTGGACAGGGGAGAGATCCGGATTTTCGGAGGAGGACCTATTTATAGGCATAGAGGGAGCTAGGAGAGTCCAAATGAGGTGCGGTTTTCGGCCATGCGATCGTGATCGAACGCTCTAGATGATGGAGAGGGTTTTGGTGGGTTTTGGGCCAACTTGGAGGGGTGTTGGGCCGCAACACACACGAGGCCTTCTCGGTCCCTCGGTTAACCGTTGGAGTATCAAACGAAGTCCAAATGGTACGAAACTTGACAGGCGGACTACCGGTCGTAAACCAAGGCCGCTTGGCAAGTCTTGGTCCAATCCGGAAATGTTTAATCCCCACACATGAAAGAAAGGTAGAAATGACCACCGGAGGAGAACGAAGCGCCGGAATGCAAAACGGACAACGGGGAAAATGCTCGAATGCATGAGATGAACACGTATGCAAATGCAATGCACATGATGACATGATATGAGATGCATGACAACGACAACAACACACGGAGACAAAACCCGAACCCGAGAAAATAAAATAACTTAACGCCGCAAACGGCAAGAGTTGGATTACATATTGGGAAAATCATATCCGGGGTGTTACAGGCGCCGCCCCCTCCTTGTCCAATTCGGACTGGGGGGGGAGGGGGCGTGCGGCTGCCCTTGGCCTCCCTTCCTCTTCTCCACTAGGGCCCAATAGGCCCATTAGTCTCCCCGGGGGGTTCCGGTAACCCCCCGGTACTCCGGTATATGCCCGAAACTCCATGAAACCATTCCGGTGTCCAAACATAGTCGTCCAATATATCAATCTTTACGTCTCGACCATTTTGAGACTCCTTGTTATGTCCGTGATGACATCCGGGACTCCGAACTACCTTCGGTACATCAAAACACAAAAACTCATAATATAACCATCTTCGAACTTTAAGCATGCGGACCCTACGGATTCGAGAACTATGTAGACATGACCGAGACACGTCTCCGGTCAATAACCAATAGCGGAACCTGGATGCTCATATTGGCTCCCACATATTCTACCAAGATCTTTATCGGTCAAACCGCATAACAACATACGTTGTTCCCTTTGTCATTGGTATGTTACTTGCTCGAGATTTGATCGTCGGTATCTCAATACCTAGTTCAATATCGTTACCGGCAAGTCTCTTTACTCGTTCCGTAATACATCATCCCGCAACTAACTCATTAGTTACAATGCTTGCAAGGCTTAAGTGATGTGTATTACCGAGTGGGCCCAGAGATACCTCTCCGACAATCGGAGTGACAAATCCTAATCTCAAAATACGCCAACCCAACAAGTACCTTCAGAGACACCTGTAGAGCACCTTTATAATCACCCAGTTACGTTGTGACATTTGGTAGCGCACAAAGTATTCCTCCGGTAAACGGGAGTTGCATAATCTCATAGTCATAGGAACATGTATAAGTCATGAAGAAAGCAATAGCAACATACTAAATGATCAAGTGCTAAGCTAACGGAATGGGTCAAGTCAATCACATCATTCTCGTAATGATGTGATCCCATTAATCAAATGACAACTCTTTGTCTATGGCTAGGAAACATAACCATCTTTGATCAATGAGCTAGTCAAGTAGAGGCATACTAGTGACACTCTGTTTGTCTATTTATTCACACATGTATCATGTTTCCGGTTAATACAATTCTAGCATGAATAATAAACATTTATCATGATATAAGGAAATAAATAATAACTTTATTATTGCCTCTAGGGCATATTTCCTTCAGTCTCCCACTTGCACTAGAGTCAATAATGTAGATTACACAGTAATGATTCTAACACCCATGGAGCCTTGGTGCTGATCATGTTTTGCTCGTGGAAGAGTCTTAGTTAACGGGTCTGCAACATTCAGATCCGTATGTATCTTGCAAATCTCTATGTCTCCCACCTGGACTTGATCCGGGATGGAGTTGAAGCGTCTCTTGATGTGCTTGGTTCTCTTGTGAAATCTGGATTCCTTTACCAAAGCAATTGCACTAGTATTGTAACAAAAGATTTTCGTTGGACCCGATGCACTAGGTATGACACCTAGATCGGATATGAACTCCTTCATCCAGACTTCTTCATTTGCTGCTTCCGAAGCAACTATGTACTCCGCTTCGCATGTAGATCCCGCTACGACGCTTTGTTTAGAACTGCACCAACTGACAGCTCCACCATTTAATAAAAACACGTATCCGGTTTGCGATTTAGAATCGACCAGATCAGTGTCAAAGCTTGCATCGACGTAACCATTTACGACAAGCTCTTTGTCACCTCCATAAACGAGAAACATATCCTTCGTCCTTTTCAGGTATTCCAGGATGTTCTTGACCGCTGTCCAGTGATCCTCTCCTGGATTACTTTGGTACTCCCTGCTAAACTAATAGCAAGGCACACATCAGGTCTGGTACACAGCATTGCATACATGATAGAGCCTATGGATGAAGCATAGGGAACATCTTTCATTTTCTCTCTATCTTCTGCAGTGGTCGGGCATTGAGTCTTACTCAACTTCACACCTTGTAACACAGGCAAGAACCCTTTCTTTGCTTGATCCATTTTGAACCTTTTCAAAACTTTGTCAAGGTATGTGCTTTGTGAAAGTCCAATTAAGCGTCTCGATCTATCTCTATAGATCTTGATGCCCAATATATAAGTAGCTTCACCGAGGTCTTTCATTGAAAAACTTTTATTCAAATATCCTTTTATGCTATCCAGAAATTCTATATCATTTCCAATCAACAATATGTCATCCACATATAATATCAGAAATACTATAGAGCTCCGACTCACTTTCTTGTAAATACAGGCTTCTCCAAAAGTCTGTATAAATCCATATGCTTTGATCACACTATCAAAATGTTTATTCCAACTCCGAGAGGCTTGCACCAGTCCATAAACGGATCGCTGGAGCTTGCACACTTTGTTAGCTCCCTTTGGATCGACAAAACCTTCCGGTTGCATCAGATACAACTCTTCTTCTAGAAATCCATTCAGGAATGCAGTTTTGACATCCATTTGCCAAATTTCATACTCATAAAATGCGGCAATTGCTAACATGATTCGGAGAGACTTAAGCATCGCTACGAGTGAGAAGGTCTCATCGTAGTCAATCCCTTGAACTTGTCGAAAACCTTTTGCAACAAGTCGAGCTTTATAGACAGTAACATTACCGTCAGGGCCAGTCTTCTTCTTGAAGATCCATTTATTCTCGATGTCCTGCCGATCATTTGGCAAGTCAACCAAAGTCCACACTTTGTTCTCATACATGGATCCCATCTCAGATTTCATGGCCTCAAGCCATTTTGCGGAATCTGGGCTCACCATCGCTTCTTCATACTTCGTAGGTTCGTCATGGTCTAGTAACATAACCTCCAGAACAGGATTACCGTACCACTCTGGTGTCGATCTTACTCTGGTTGACCTATGAGGTTCAGTAACAACTTGATCTGAAGTTTCATGATCATCATCATTAACTTCCTCACTAATTGGTGTAGACGTCACATGAACCGGTTTCTGTGATGAACTACTTTCCAATAAGGGAGCAGGTACTGTTACCTCATCAAGTTCTACTTTCCTCCCACTCACTTCTTTCGAGAGAAACTCCTTCTCTAGAAAGGATCCATTCTTAGCAATGAATGTCTTGCCTTCGGGTCTATGATAGAAGGTGTACCCAACAGTTTCCTTGGGGTATCCTATGAAGACACATTTCTCTGATTTGGGTTCGAGCTTATCAGGTTGAAGCTTTTTCACATAAGCATCGCAGCCCCAAACTTTAAGAAACGACAACTTTGGTTTCTTGCCAAACCATAGTTCATAAGATGTCGTCTCAACGGATTTTGATGGTGCCCTATTTAACGTGAATGCGGCCGTCTCTAAAGCATAACTGCAAAATGATAGCGGTAAATCAGTAAGAGACATCATAGATCGCACCATATCTAGTAAAGTATGATTACGACGTTCGGACACACCATTACGCTGTGGTGTTCCGGGTGGCATGAGTTGTGAAACTATTCCGCATTGTTTCAAATATAGACCAAACTCGTAACTCAAATATTCTCCTCCACGATCAGATCATAGAAACTTTATTTTCTTGTTACAATGTTTTTCAACTTCACTCTGAAATTCTTTGAAATTTTCAAATGTTTCAGACTTATGTTTCATTAAGTAGATATACCCATATCTGCTTAAATCATCTGTGAAGGTGAGAAAATAATGATACCCGCCGCGAGCCTCAACATTCATTGGAGCACATACATCAGTATGTATGATCTCCAACAAATCAGCTGCTCGCTCCATAGTTCCGGAGAATGGCGTTTTAGTCATCTTGCTCATAAGGCATGGTTCGCAAGTACTAAGTGATTCATAATCAAGTGATTCCAAAAGTCCAACAGTATGGAGTTTCTTCATGCGCTTTATACCAATATGACCGAGACGGCAGTGCCACAAATAAGTTGCACTATCATTATCAAATATGCATCTTTTGGCTTCAACATTATGAATATGTGTATCACTACTATCGAGATTCATCAAAAAGAGACCACTCTTCAAGGGTGCATGACCATAAAAGATATTACTCATATAAATAGAACAACCATTATTCTCAGATTTAAATGAATAACGGTCTTGGATCAAACAAGATCCAGATATAATGTTCATGCTCAAGCTGGCACCAAATAACAATTATTTAGGTCTAAAACGAATCCCGAAGGTAGATGTAGAGGTAGCGTGCCGACGGCGATCACATCGACTTTGGAACCATTTCCCACGCGCATCGTCACCTCGTCCTTAGCCAGTGTTCGCTTAATCTGTAGTCCTTGTTTTGAGTTGCAAATATTAGCAACAGAACTAGTATCAAATACCTAGGTGCTGCTGCGAGCTCTGGTAAGGTACACATCAATAACATGTATATCACATATACCTTTGTTCACCTTGCCATCCTTCTTATCCGCCAGATACTTGGGGCAGTTCCGCTTCCAGTGACCAGTCTGCTTGCAGTAGAAGCACTCAGTCTCAGGCTTAGGTCCAGACTTGGGTTTCTTCTCTTGAGCAGCAACTTGTTTGCTGTTCTTCTTGAAGTTCCCCTTCTTCTTCCCTTTGCCCTTTTTCTTGAAACTGGTGGTCTTATTGACCATAAACACTTGATGCTCCTTCTTGATTTCTACCTCCGCAGCCTTTAGCATTGTGATGAGATCGGGAATTGTCTTATCCATACCTTGCATGTTATAGTTCATCACGAAGCTCTTGTAGCTTGGTGGTAGTGATTGGAGAATTTTGTCAATGATGCTATCATCCGGAAGATTAACTCCCAGTTGAATCAAGTGATTGTTATACCTAGACATTCTGAGTATATGCTCACTGACAGAACTATTCTCCTCCATCTTGCAGTTGTAGAACTTATTGGAGACTTCATATCTCTCAATCCGAGCATTTGCTTGAAATATTAACTTCAACTCCTGGAACATCTCATATGCTCCATGATGTTCAAAACGTCGTTGAAGTCTCGGTTCTAAGCCGTAAAGCATGGCACACTGAACTATCGAGTAGTCATCAGCTTTGCTCTTCTAGACATTCATAACATCTGGTGTTGCTCCTGCAGCAGGTTTGGCACCTAGCGGTGCTTCCAGGACGTAATTCTTCTGTGCAGCAATGAGGATAATCCCCAAGTTACGGACCCAGTCCGTGTAATTGCTACCATCATCTTTCAACTTTGCTTTCTCAAGGAACACATTAAAATTCAACGGAACAACAGCACGAGCCATCTATCTACAACAAACATAGACATGCAAAATACTATAAGGTACCAAGTTTATGATAAATTTAAGTTCAATTAATCATATTACTTAAGAAATCCCACTTAGATAGACATCTCTCTAATCATCTAAGTGATCACGTGATCCAAATCAACTAAACCATAACCGATCATCACGTGAAATGGAGTAGTTTTCAATGGTGAACATCACTATGTTCATCATATCTACTATATGATTCACGCTCGACCTTTTGGTCTCAGTGTTCCGAGGCCATATCTGCATATGCTAGGCTCGTCAAGTTTAACCTGAGTATTCTGCGTGTGCAAAACCGGCTTGCACCCGTTGTAGATGGACGTAGAGCTTATCACACCCGATCATCACGTGGTGTCTGGGCACGATGAACTTTGGCAACGTGCATACTCAGGGAGAACACTTTTATCTTGAAATTTAGTGAGAGATCATCTTATAATGCTACCGTCAATCAAAGCAAAATAAGATGCATAAAGGATAAACATCACATGCAATCAATATAAGTGATATGATATGGCCATCATCATCTTGTGCTTGTGATCTCCATCTCCTAAGCACCGTCATGATCACCATCATCACCGGCGCGACACCTTGATCTCCATCGTAGCAATATTGTCGTCTCGCCAACTATTGCTTCTACAACTGTCACTACCGCTTAGTGATAAAGTAAAGCAATTACAGGGCGATTGCATTGCATGCAATAAAGCAACAACCATATGGCTCCTGCCAGTTGCCGATAACTCTATTACAAAACATGATCATATCATACAATAAAATATAGCATCATGTCTTGACCATATCACATCACAACATCCCCTGCAAAAACAAGTTAGACGTCCTCTACTTTGTTGTTGCAAGTTTTACATGGCTGCTACGGGCTGAGCAAGAATTGTTCTTACCTACGCATCAAAACCACAATGATAGTTCGTCAAGTTAGTGATGTTTTAACCTTCTCAAGGACCGGGCGTAGCCACACTCAGTTCAACTGAAGTTGGAGAAACTGACACCCGCCAGCCACCTGTGTGCAAAGCACGTCGGTAGAACCAGTCTCACGTAAGCGTACGCGTAATGTCGTTCCGGGCCGCTTCATCCAACAATACCGCCGAACCAAAGCATGACATACTGGTAAGCAGTATGACTTGTATCGCCCACAACTCACTTGTGTTCTACTCGTGCATATAACATCTACGTATAAACCTGGCTCTGATACCACTGCTGGGCACTACAAAAAAAAGACACATCCATGACATTTTGGGTCGAACGAAATTTTTTCTGTCATACATATAACACTTCTATAACGATAATTGTGACAAAACCCGATATCATCATAGATGTGGTGGGCTCCTACTTCTATGACAAAAAATCATGACAGAAAATGGGCTTTTCGTCCTGCGCGGGCCGGAGACGCAGCTGCATGACATTCTTTGGGCCGTCCATAACAGAAAAAACTGTGGTAGAAGCGAGGGGGAGGAAAATTTCAGGGAGTTCCCGGTTACGGTGGGAGGTCAGGGGCCGAGTGATGCGCGTTTCTCTCATACACGTACGCGCGTGTGTGCGAGGCGTTGGCTCTAATTGAACCCGAGCAAGGCGTTGGGCTCTAACTGAACCCGAGCGATTGCACTGCAGGCTACGCGTTACTGAACCCGAGCGATCGATCGATGGCTGTTAACTGAACCCGATTGAGCGATTCCTTCGCTACTGCTGCTAACTGAAGCCGATCGATTGGATGAACAGTAAGCGTTCCAGGGGGGTTGGATGAACAGTGAGCGGTGGCGTTACCTCTGGATGAACAGGACCCGTGGTGTGGAGGGCTGGATGAACAGTAGACGATGGAGGGGTGCCCGTGTAGGGGTGGTTGAACAGGACCCCGTGGTGTGGAGGGCTGGATGAACAGTAGACGGTGGAGGGGTGCCCGTGGAGGGGTGGTTGAACAGTAGCCGGTGGAGTAGCGCGCGGTGGAGGCTGGATGAATAGGAGCCCGTGGAGGCTGGAGGAGGTCGACGGTGGAGATGAAAAGTATCCCGTGCAGTCCCGTTTTGCGGTACGCCACACCCCTCCCGATGAACAGGACCCCCGTTTCGACCGTACGAGGTCCGTTTTGTCCGTTTTGCGGTACGCCACACCCCTCCCGATCAACAGGACCCCCGTTTCAACTGTAGGAGGTCCGTTTCATCCGTTTTGCGGTACGCCACACCCCTCCCGATCAACAAGACCCCCGTTTCGACCATAGGAGGTCCGTTTCCTCTGTTTTGCGGTACGCCACACCCCTCCCGATCAACAGGACCCCGTTCCGAACATAGGAGGTCCATTTACTCTGTTTTGCGGTACGTCAGGCCTTGTTTCCATCGCCTGTTCCGTCCAAGCCCTCCCGATGAACATGACCACGCATTCCGTTCCGACCCAGCCGGTTGGCTCCCATGCGTTCTGTTGCCTCCCGATGAACACGACGCATTCCGTTGCCTCCCGATGAACACGACGCATTACGTTGCCTCCCCATGAACATGACGCATTCCGTTGCCTCCCCATGAACACGACGACGACGCTGTTTCTCCGTTCCGACCCAGCCATGTACACGAGCCCTGGCCGTACGTATGCGCGAGTAGGCGTTCGAGACCCCGCCCGTATGTACACATACGTGGCCGTATTTTCTTTCTTGCACCCTGGCCGCTGTACGTACGTGTACATACTACGTGCGTGCCTCTACTACGACACGTACGCGCCTCTACTACGACACGTGCATACATCCACCAGTATATATGTACGTACACATTCGCGACCAGAATGTCAACGCTACGTACGCTTCGACCAGGTGGGTCCCGACTGTCAGGCACTTCCTTGCCTGCGAAGATGTAGCTAGTGGGTCCCAGCAGTCAGGGGGGCGAATCGTTTTTTTTTGCCCGGACGCACTTCCTTGCGTGCGAAGATGTAGCTGCTGGGTCCCAGCAGTTAGGGGGGCGAATCGTTTTTTTCGGGCGCACTTCCTTACGTGCGAAGATGTAGCTGGTGGGTCCCAGCAGTTAGGGGGAAATATTTTTTTCACGAAATATGGTGGCCCGTCCGGTGGGTCCCCGCTGTCAGGTGGAGGAATCATTATTTTGCGCGTAATAAGGAGGCACTTCCTTGCTGCGGCCGTGGACCCAACAGTCAGCCTCTCCACGTACAGTCCACGTCCGATGGAAGTCGTTCCTTGACCACGTTGACCACACCGCGCCGAGAGCACAACGGCTGTGGACGACGGCGCGGACTAGGAAGGGGACGACTTGGAGCCAAGGAAGACACAGCAGTGGATGCCCACGCGAAGAGGAGTACGAGGGTTCACTGGTTCGGCTGCGGTGTGAGGCTGCTGTTGCCGCAGAATAACAGGGGGTGTGGGTGAGTAGAGGGATGGCCTAGCCAGCGGTGGGAGTAGTAGGGGGCGGTGAGGCCTCCGCGGCATCACAGCCGGCTACGGGAGGCAGAAGCACGCGGCACGACCGGCGCTGGTTTGGGCGGCTGGAGCAAGAAGACCAGAGGTTGAAGAAGCACTACGTCCGTTGGATGAACATCGTACGATAACAGGAGCTAGAATCGTTCATATTGACTAAGTTAACAAAGCCCTCTATCCCCGTCAACTTGGTAGGCCCACAAGTCAGCCTCCCACTATGCTGGGTTCCAGCTGGCAGGGGGAATATTCATTTTTTTGTGCGTAATAAGGAGGCACTTCCTTGCGTGCGAAGATAGCTGGTGGGTCCGACATGTCAGCGGGGGGCACGTTATTTTTGCGAAATACAGAGGCCCTTCCGATGGGTCCTAGATGTCAGGTGGAGGAATCATTATTTTATGCGTAATAAGGAGGCATTTCCTTGTGTGCGGCCGTGGACCCAGCTGTCAGCCTCTCCACGCACAGTCTACTTCCTATGGTGCCGTTCATTGACCACGTTGACCACGCCGTGCCGAGCGCATCCAAGGTGGTGGACGACGGCGAGGCCCCGGACAACAACGAGCCGGAGATGGGAAGACGCGGGAGTAGAGTCGCAGACGGAGAGGTGTACGAGGGTTAACTAGTTCTAGTGCGGTGTCGTTCGGCAGTCGGTGGAGAAGAACAGGAGGTGTCGAGGGGTGGAGGGATGGCTTGGCCAACGGTGGAGTAGCGCTTCATAGCGAAGCGTGCTAAGCAGAGCTGCTAGCAGCAGGAGGTGGGAGGTGGTCCCGGCGGCGCTGGAGGAAGAAGATGAGAGATTGAAGATGGATGCCGGTCGTTGGATGTAAATCCAACGGCTAACATGTCAGAATCATTTGTTGACTAAATTGACAACGACTTGCATTGGCTTCGACCTATTGGCCCACATTTTAGCCTCCAAAAATGTGGCACGTATTCAACCCATTTTTTCAGAATTTACAGTCTTTTTATGCGCGGTAGAATTTATAGTCAATTTGATCTTCTTTTGAATTACAACCATTAGCTAGGCTGGGTGAACAAATAATGTAGCGTCCATGTGGCCCATTTATTTTATTACCTAAAAAATTACAGGCCATTTGCACTTTCTCGAAATACACGATTTTGCTGGGTTGATTCTAATTATAATGTTGGGTTGGGCCAGGAATGTTATCAAAAAATAAAAAGGGGCTGAGCATTTTGTTATAAATATATTTAAATAATAAGTGATATTATTACATTCGTACTTAAATCTTACCAAGCTTCTGTACACAATCACTAGGATTTTCATGCCAAAACAATCCAGGATTTTATTTGTTAAGAAATTATTTTTATAAGTTAATAAGATGTGGGATATTGTTTTCTTACATATGTAAGTATCTGTTAAATATATGACGACAATAAAAATAATATATAATAACATATAAAATAATTTAAATATATATAATATAGTTAGAAGGGAAACATAAGTTGGACCTGGCGTTCCTATTCTTATATAGAAAAATAGAACAGGCCTCTGCGTTTTCTTCAAAAAAATACATAAATTGGGCTGCCAAAAATAAAACCTCGGATGGGAGGTCCAAGGTCCATAGGCCAGTCGATACATGACGGCCCTAAGAAAATACAAACATGCCTATGGACCTCCCATCCGAGGTCGTGGGCTGCGCATGTTAAAAATGAAAGCCTAGACGGGGCAGCCCAAAACCACGTCCAACACTTGCCAAAACTTCGTCCCTCGTTTTCTCTGTCTTTCGCACACTCGATATTGTGTGTGCATTTTGACTGTGCATCATATGAAGATGTGCTATGCATGAATGTTGATCAGCATGATGTTAATTGGCTGGTAGTTCCATTTTCGACCATGAATAAAACTTCCAAAATGATGTTAACCCTGTTTGAAAAGGCCGTGTTAATATAAATGCTTTGCCTCTGAAAGTTGCAGTTTCTTATCTGAAACTGAACTTGCAGTTTCTTATCTGAAACTGAAACTTGCAGTTTCTTCTCTAAGAATCACATTGTCTGCACTTTTATACTCCTATGAAACTACATTTTTTAAGTGCTAAAAATAGATCTCTAGAATTCATAAAATACTTCATATGCTCAATACTGCAAATCTGAAATTCAAAAGACATTCATATCTGAAAGTACTCTCAAAATACACAACACAAAACACAATTCACAACCTGCAAATACTGACAACCCTAAGCTCCTCCTGACAATTCACAACCTGCCCGACTATTGGGCTGGGGGGGGGGGGGCAGCCCCCTCCTATTCCTCGGTGGCAGAAAGCCGCCCCGTGAGACGATGTGAACGGCGAGGGAGACGATGGCGGGGAAGCGTCGTCGGGCCAACTGCTTTTCTCCTCTTGCAGTTGGGTTCGGTCGACAAAGACTCCACTGGCTCGCTCTGGCAGGACACCCTCACAAATGGCACCCTATAGATGCTCGATCCTTCAATCTCTGGTGTATGCTCCATCTGGGATCGATACTCCCACCACCGCTCCCTCACGATCGGATTCGGTGAATCTGTTTGCTCCATGGCCCAGAGGAGCAGCTCTATGTACTCCGGCGCGACTCCCTCCGGGAGTATCGCCGCCTTTTTGCTTTGTTGCAGATATTTGGCCATGGATGGCGCCGTCGCCGCTAGTTGGTCCTTGTTGTCAAACCAAGACTGTATCTCCAACATCCTAGCTAGCTTCACAGGGTCGTCGTCTGCGATCCGCACGTATCGGTTGTACTCCTCCATCGATCTACTTCTCCACAGCACCTTCACTCACCGGCGGTGATTTTTGAATGGAAGAGGAGAGGAGCAGCACTGGTTTTGGATTAGAACAGGAGAGGAGCGACGCTGGTTTTGGACTGGAACAGGAGAGGAGGGGCGGTGGTTTTGAAATGGAAGAGGAGAGGAGCGGTGCTGCATTTAGATTGGAACAGGAGAGGAGCGGCGGTGATTTAAGAGGAGAAGAGCGGAAGAGCGGCGCTGGTCCTGGAAGTATTTCTTTGTTGTTTTGCGTATTCTGGGTCAAAGTTTGACAACGTACTGTATTTGACAAGCAAAATGTGAATGCATGTCACCAAAAATTGTATCGTTTGGTTCGTATCTGAATGTACTTTCAAATTATATTATTTTTGCAATGTATAACATATATTTTATGTGCGAAAATCATGGTCAATTATGACCCAGAATCAAAGGGAGACTAGTTAATGTGGGGTCGCTTTCTTAATTGAAGGGTAAATTGATTTTGATTTTGATCCAGTCATAGCGCGCCGGCCCTCTCGTCCAATCCTAAATCGCTGCCACACGCTCCTCTCCCTCTTCTCCATTGCAAAACCACCTCTCTCCTCTCCATCATCTCCATTCCAAAACCACCGTCTCGCCTCTCCCTCTTCTCATCTTCTCCATTGCAAAACCACCTCGCACTCTGCATATATGCCGGTTCCATACATACATTTGTGTAGTTCCACCAAAATGCAGCTGAATAACCCTGTTTGCACAGATAATGAAAAAGCGTGATTACATTATAGTGGCACTAGTTGATGAAACACACAAAATAAATAGAAGAAAATATTGCGATAGTATCATAGTATGCCATGCTGCGAGGGTGAGATGGGCCCTGCGATGCCTCATACGGTACGCCTCATACTGAACATCATCCCAAGTCTCCCATATACACCTTCTGTCAGTGATGAACATCACTGTACAATGGTAGTACAAGGAGGCACCTTGAGACATTCAAATCTCTATTTTTGTACATATCAACTAAAATTAAGCACCCCAGTTTGCAGAAACACTTAAACATTAACAATGGGACTAGTTGATGAAACATACATTAACAAAGAGAAGCATTTTCTTTATCTACATTGAAAATGGAATGATACAGATGACACTTGCTCTATTTTAACTGTATTATTACTTCATTTTATCAGTGGCACCAGGGTCGAGCAGCTGGCAAACGAGGTGTATCGTGCGTCGCAAGGATGGAGGCCGGGGGTGCTTAGACTAGGATGCTGAAGCTGGCTCTTTCGGTCACCAACATGGATGATTCAATTCATGGGACCTTTTGGTGCAGTTCACCTAAAATGAAGCAATGTCCCATGAGCTAGCAACTTCTTCTTCAATTTTTTTTAAGAAAAGGGCTCCAGGCCCGGTTCCATTTCCATCAGAAAACAAAACCCACAAAGCTTCTTCTTCATTAGTTGCAATAAAATTGAGCAACATCAAGGTTGGTTGTGAAGCTCCTGGAATGCTCAACTATAATTTGGATATCATTTGTGCAGTTCAACTAAGATCGAGCGTGAAATATATATATCTTTGTTTGCACAAAAAAGGTGGAAAGGAGGGTGACTAACAAGTGATGAAACATGCATCAAATGAAAAGAAGCATGTTCCTTATCTAAATGGCAATCCTACAAGGACAGTAGCAATTTCTAAAGCACTGGCATTGCTAGATATTAGTGTGGGCATTAGGATTAACTATGACAACCGTTAAATACGACATTACTTTGGGCACGGGAGAGTAGGCGGACCAGGACAGTTGCATTTCTAACGAAAAGAACCAACTTATCTTAATGGGAAATTTTAGCAGGACATGTAAAGAAGTGCCATTGACTCATATTACTGGAGGCATTACATTGAAAACAACATTGGTTTAACGTGTCCTTACTTTTAACAGTGCGACTGCTACATTTTACCAGTGGCATTACATAAGAGTGGCTCGGGGCAACAAACATCAGAATAGGATATCTGGGTTGGTCCCATTTTTGTTCGGTATAGCCACCTTATACTGTGTGAGGCTAGCAAATCTAGTGCCGGACTTACTCCGTTGACTTGTCCCCCAGTCCCCACTTTCTTTCCTTTTTCAACCAATAGATCGAGTTTATTTTGAGTTTGTACTGCGTTTCCCTTTATTTCCCTATTAGACCTAGAGACCAGTTGGATAGCCAGTCTCTGCTACTTTTCGCCCCCATTATTTCCTCTTTCGACCAAGTCCTAGATTTAGGTAACAAATCCTCCCCCACCCCCACCCCCTTTCTTCCTTGTTTGAACCAAGTAGTACTAGATTCGAGTGCATGAACTAGTTTTACCACTTAAAGGTAAAAAAAATTAGGTTGTTTTTGAACAGCCAATCGATCCTATCTATGAGGGGGCCCGAGAAATAGTAAAAGATACAAATGCAGCGATGTCAGGAGCTCGGGAAGTAGAGCAAGGCCAGTTTCGAAGGAAGTTATACCTGATGGTCGCCGGGATGTCGCTAGGTGGGCGGCGGGAGGCCGGATCTGCCTACACTACGACAGTGAGGAAGAAGTGGTTAGAGGCCCTCCCTCACCAGCGGTGCTTGGGAGAGAATGGCAAGGCAGGCTGATCGGGACGCGCCCAGCGGTGGGTAAGAGCCATCGCCAAGGACGACCGCGTGAATGTTGCACCTTCTCACCTTCCCCGGCGGAGAGGATCCGGCTGGATCTGTGACCAGCGGTGAGCAGAGAGAGAGAGAGAGAGAGAGAGTGTGTGTCCACCGCTGTCGTGTTTAGATCTGGAGAGGCCGAGACAGTGTGAAGAGAGCAACACTAGCAAGCAAGCGCGAAGGCTCCTGCCTATATAGTGGAGTAGTACTAGTTTTCTTTTGTCTACCAGAACCGCTTGACCTCGTCAATGACTATCGAGAAGTCTTCATGCACGTGGCCCGGAGGCGCAGTTGTCGTCATTTTGATCTGAAGCGCTGGATTATAACATATAACACGAAAAAATGCCACATGATAAGAAATCATAACCTCACTACTCAAAGGAGACAACATGAATCCCGACGGACAAACTAGACGAGGAACAAAGCTCAAATTAAAGATAAACTCATAGAAAAGGGGTCCGTCGATAGATGTCCTAATTAACATAGCCAGCTTGACCTATATGGCGGCCGAGTAGTCACTGTTCGTGCATGTGCCCCCAATGACTAGCCCAACTCAGTTGTCGCTGTTTAACCCTCACAGTGATCCGAAGCACATGACACTTAATTTTGTGAGATGACAAGAAACCTTTTTTTAGATTTCTCACCACAACTACAGCCATGTACAACACAGCCTGCACGATATGTAGACGATAGCCAATCCAGGCGTGTCTGCTGGAGTCTGGTCACATGCATGGACGAACTGATCTTCCGTGTCTTGCAGGGATCGTCCAGGCACCAACGTAGTACAACACTTCCCTAGTACTATCGCTCGTCTCCCTCTTCTATTAAGTCACCCGACTTGCGGGGCCGGGGAGTGTGCCTATGGTCGGTTCTCAATTGCCGTCCCACATGTGTGTGCAAACGCAATATGACGCGCGTTCCATTCAAAGAGCAGCATGCCAGACCGACCGACCGTCTGGGGTGCGACGCGAACGCGACGGGCATGCTGTATACTCCATACATGTGTACCGCCGTTTTCTAGACGCTTTGCTCCATGGCGCGGGCGTAATCCATGGATAAAAAATTAGTATATTGTATACTATTTAAAAGTCAAGGGCAGGCCTTTTCCTACGCGGTAGGCGGCGGGGCAGTTCCGCCTAGTCGGTTCAACAGAGACGCGAGAAGACGAGGGAGTAGGCTGCTGCAAACGTAGGGTTGTGTGATTTGACAGCGAGTTACTGCTGGACAGGTGGGGCCCCGTGATCATGGGAGAATGGAAAGCCACTACCCTGTCGTTCGCACGCTGGCAGTTCGCTCCTACTCGTCCCCGCACGTCCTTCAATACTACGGCGGTTCGCTCCTAGTCGTCCTGTCCATTCACATTACGGCAGTTCCACTAATCCTAACCCTCCTCCCAAATCCATGGCGTCCCAAATCTCCACGATCGGCGGTGAGTACAAGGTTAGAACCATCACCGGCGATGAGTTTGACGTCATCTACACCGTTCTTCCATGACGGTGAAAGGATGCCTTTCTCGCTTCAGACGCATGTTCGAAGACTGGATGATGAGTGGGTCGCTGGGCTAGATGTTGAGTACACCACAATCCTGGGACCAGAGAAGGATCTAAAGGATGAAGAGAGGAAGAAGCCCGCCGTGATCCAGGTTTGCGTGCTTGACTTATGCTTGGTCTACCACATATGCCATGCCGATGTTGAGTGCCAGGATTTTAAGGACTTCCTCGAGAGCAACCTAGTCAAATTCGTTACTATAGACTTTGGTAGCGACAAAGAAGTCCTGCGTCGGATAGGCCTCGTTGTAGGCAACACCTTCGACCTCCAGAAGAATTGGCTAGTGTCCTCTCGTCTGCTTTCAATGCTGACCCTAGCAGGAGTCATGGTTCATCCTTCGTACGGTAAACTGGAGAAACCTCCATACACGTTTCATCGTCATGCATGGCAGCAGAATGTACTAGATATAGACCACATCCACTACGTTGCAATGAATGGCTACCTTTGCTTCAATATCTACAAGGGTTGGACGAAGAGCAACAGCCAAGTGTGCGGTTCAAGCAAAGAAGTATCGGCCAAGAGGAAGAGGGACAAGGACGAAGTCGAGGACGTGGACGAGGACTCCGAGTAAGGTGGCAGTGTCGTTGCTCATGGTGGTTCTAATGCAGTGTCTACCGGAATAGTTGAAAATTTTAATTTCTGGTGTGCTTAATTTAATTTGAGGGGTGTGTTGTGCTGAGCCCCTAGCTGAACTATGTTATGTTTCTTCTCGTTACTTTAACTCTTCAGTACGTACATACTAGTATTTCTTACATTTCATCTTTTAGTTGGTATAGTACTACCACTCGTTTCTTCACATTATATACATACAATATATATGGCCAACATCATATAGCCAACAGGTTAGTTGTCAAAGAATTTCAGGGTGCTTAGTTTTGTCAAAGAATTCCAGGATGCTTAGAGGGTGCTTGGATCCAAGGGACTTATTTTAGTCTGACTAGAAAATAGTCTCTTTAAGGGGCTAAAGTTCCAAGCACCTCTGACTAAAGAGGGGCTAAAACTAGTCTTGAGACTAAAATTTTTTAGTTAGGGGTACCCCTACTAAAATGTGGATTAGTCCTCTCTCTACTCATTTAACTCCTCTCCTTTAACACAGGCGAGTTCTGGATTGGAGGGTTTGGAGGATAATAAATGCTCATTAACTTGATTTTAGCCCTTTTAGTATTTGGATCCAAGCATGGGTGAGGCTAGCATGTTTTAGTCCCACTACTTTTAGTCATGGGACTAAAACGTATCCTAGCACCCTCATAGTTTTATTTGAGGGACGGGTTGTGCTGGACACCATTATTGTGACTAGCCTTTTTAATAGTACTATGTGCATAATTTGGCGACGAGCGCTCTCTATATGTACCACTTTTTTTTAATTTCAAGTTTTGCTCCATGGTGCAATCCATCGATACTACTGCTGTACAAAAGTATACATTTTTTAAAAGGCTAGAGGGCGGGGCAGTCTAGCTTGGTCGGTTTCACGAGAGGCGAGGTCCTTTGTCATTTGACGGCTCATTACTGCTAGAAGGTGGGGCCTTGTGATTGACTGCTCATATAAATGTGCCGACGACCTGATCGAGGAGGAGCAAAGAACCATGCGGTATACTCAAGTTTTCCACTGGAGTAGTACTGCGAAGGAGGAGCACGAAACACGGCAGCCCAGTGCCATGTGGCGATAAAAAATGATCTAATTTGCTAGTCATATCATTGTTAGCATTGTTCTATTCATTCCCTCAAAAAACATTGTTCTATTCATGCCTCGCAGTGAACGTGACACGTGCGGCGAAGCACCCGAAGCAAAAGATGAAACACAGGAGCAAAAGAAGAAGGAATATTATCACCCCAAATGATCTAATTCGCAGGGGAGTCATAACTGCTACTTCATCGCCTCCACGACCTCCATCTCCTTGCGCGTCTCCTCCGCCATCTTCTTCATTCTGTCCATGACGCGGGATTTCTCGACGCGATCCTTCATCATCCATTCCACGGCCGCATTACGTACCTTGACAGCAGCCGGGTGCTTGATGCGGAGCTTCGCCAACTCCTTCTTCTGTTCCATGACGAGGGCCTGCAGCATCTTCATCGAGGAACTACTATTCTCATGCAGCTTCTTCCAGCCGGCATTCTTCTCCTTCAACAGGTTGATCTCATGGCAGAGCTTCGCCTTGTCCTCCTGAAGTCGCAGGATTTCGCTGGTCGCCTTCTTCTCCGAGGCAATGCTCTTCTTCAGCAGCATCACCAAGCCGGCGGTCAACTCCCCCTGCTGATTGAGCTCAGCGGGCATGTCGTCGAGGCTCTCCTTCAGCAACTCCATCAAGCCTTGGATGAACTCCTTCTGCTTATTGAGGTGCTTATTGAGCTGATCGGGCATGCCGTCGAGGGATAACGACTCCAGCTCCGCCGGCTCGGCATGTTCGCCTCCGCGGCTAGGGCGCTCCTGGGAGCCATCGCCTGACCGTGAGAGATCTTTCGAGGTCTTTGCATGGCGGCGAGCCCTCTCTTTTTTTTCTGCAGCCTTGGTTGCCGCTCCCTTGTTACGAGTAGTTCTTGACCCAGAGCTCTGCTCAGCGGCCATGGCAATGACAGCCGAAGAAGAAGCACTTATGAGGAGGAAAGGTAGAGTAATTTTCGGTTAGGTAGTTCCCCTTTTTATAACCTAAGTACTAGCACTAGTACTAATACCTGCATAGTGGGAACACGTTCGTGTTTGGTATGTACTAGTAGGTGTGAGCAGGCTTTCGAATGTGATGGGAACAAAGTAAAGATTAATTGATGGTTTTGGTTTCGAGGCCCGAAACGGCTCCCGATGAGTTTAGCGGAACATAAATTTCACGTACTACACTGCTCAAATGCGTAAATATTATGTTACTGTCAAAAATTGGCACAAAATACGAAGGAGACCAATGGAAGTACTACTAGCAACCCACGATTTAACTACTCGCATGCGCGCAGTGGAGTAATAATGTCTTTCTTCCGCCCTCACGTCCACTCAATTTGCATGCGCTGTATTAATTGACCATCAATGAAGTGAACGACTTTACATGCGTCAAATTATCACATGGGGTGGATCTTGGTACAAAATTGCGTCCGTCCGTGTACCCGCGTGTGCGTGCGAGGGAATGAGTGTGTGCGTGGCGTGCGTGCACATCTTCGCTTCGTGCATGTACTGCCAGTATGGCTCAAGGAGGACGAGTACATTCTTCTGGAACCAGCAGCACGTCACTGTGATCAATCCACGCAAGGAGGTCACGACAACGCCTCCACATGTGTCATGTGGCTTCATGAACTGTAAGAGAGACACTGTGTAGCGTGCCATTGGTATTCTAATTTACGTGTTTTGCACATACTCGAAGTACTAGTAAGGTACACGTGCATTGCACGCATCAGATTTTGCAACCAAATTATGAATAAATACCACACTATAGCATGTAAGCTCTGAGTCATATATGCCTGATGTAGCCCTTCGTTTAATTCTTATAGTTCATCTCATTCAAAATCAATTAGTTTTTATAAAAAAGCTAAGAACACGGGAATAGGAAAAACATGGGATTATAGTGGAATGTCGTCTTGAATCCTACAAGATTGTACGAGTGTTTGATTGTGCATAGAAAAAACGCAGAATTCTTTCAAAGAGGTTTGAGTGGATGGGATGTTTCCTATGAAATCTAGTGCAAATGAACCATATGGAAAAATTCCTATGGTTTACAATCCTACGAATCAAACAACCAAGATAGGAAAAATTCCTAATGATTAGAATCCTCCAAAATTCTTTTGAGAATCCTTTGAATCGAAGAAGCCCTTAATCTATTTTATGATTCATGGAATTGTGCATTGTAAAGCATAAAGTAAAAACAAATAATGGCAATTCAACTAGAAAAAAAGTTTGGGCAGTTATGATACAAAAGATTCTAGAACAAAAGAGAACCACTGTTGTTTTGAGATTTGTGCATTATGCTTAAGTTCAACCATGGAGTCTGCTAGATTGTACATGTGGCAAAATCCGGTGGGGGCTAGAAGATGGTGCGAGGGGCCGAGTGGAGGGAGACTATGAAGGAATGCACAAGTGCGAGATCGATATTTAGAGAGAGGGGGCGAACACGTGCGTTGTTGCGCGCAGTGGCGGAGCCATGAAAAATAAATGAGCTAGGGGGCCAAGCATTGCTAATCCTTTACGAGGAGGGTCAATTCATGAACTTAAACCATTTTTAGCATCAATTGTCTAATGATCACATTCATATTAGCCTCGATATATAGTGATGTTAAGGGGGAGGGGGCAGGGCCCTTACTGCCCCTGTCTTCGCCATTGTGCACGCGTCTGAGAGATGAAGCAGAAGGCATGGATGATGAGAGGGGGACGTTGGATATATAATTAATGTGGGTGTATTAGCTATATATGTTAATCCTATATAGAGAGGTATAGATTGATTGAGGTGGACGTGGGAAAGAGGGTGAGACCTCACTGGATATATCGATTGATCGGTTTGTGTGGAAAACTATGAAAGACCTAGCTATATACACACATACATAGAGGAACATCGATTGTTGCGCATGCACGCGTGAGAGATAAAGAATGCCCAATATGATGGAGAGGGGGATGTGTGTGGGTGTGTGCCTTCATGGGAGACTGACCTGAAGAAAAAGATTGCATGCGTGCGATGGATAATGCCGACTGGTAGTGTGTGTGCATGCATGCACGAGAGAAAGTTAGTGGTACAATTATAAAGAGAAGACTACTGTGTGGGTGTAAAAGAATAGGCGAGGTCATAATCAATATAAAGTTGAATTCAAATATTTGAATAAGAGATCCTGATGTTTGAAACCCATGCATGCATGAATATAACAAAGATCTGCATGGTGTGGTTTGGAAACGAGCATGTTGTAATGTATACATATTGAACAAGGTCAGACTGATTTGAATTTGAGATACCGATGGCAGACATCATTTGGCCACGTCACATCCGTGCATGGACACACTATTCTAATTGGAGATGATGGGCGGCTTTCGCATCACATATCTATATCTATACCCCTATATATATATATATATATATATATTATATTTTTTTATATTGTGTGTGGGTAACTTTAACTTTGAAAGATGGTCGTTGGATGAGGTGAATCCGATGGTACAAAGATGGCAAATTTGAGCACTACTGGCCGTTGGATATCATCTAGATTCCACCAGATTTTGCCACATGTATAATCTAGAAGACTCCATGGTTGAACTTAAGCATACTGCACAAACATCAAAACACAAGCACTTCTTATTTGTTCTAGAATCTTCCGTATCAGAATTGCCCAAATGTTTTTATACATGATTTGCCATCATTTGTTTTTACTTTATGTCTTATGATGCACAATTCCATGAATCTTAAAATAGATTAGCTTTCTTATAAAAACTAGATGATTTTGAAGGAAATGAACTATAAGAATTAAACGAACATCTACATCATGCATATATGACTCAAAGCTTGCATGCTATAATGTGGTATTTATTCATAATTTGGTTGCCAAATCTCATGAGTGCAATGCACGTGTACCTTACTCTAGTCTAAATGGTGTTTGTGTGTGTGTGTTGTGCGTGTTGAGGTGCAAATTGTCTTTTTGGGGTACACGTTAAGCTTGTTCTTCCGAAATTTCAAGCCGCGCATTGTTATGCCAAAAATTCAAGCTAGCGTCTCTGTCTATCGTGCTGCGAAACTCCCGCTTCTTCAACCTGCGCCTTGTTAGCCTGAAATATTTAAGATATATCTTTGTCTCGTTGTGCTCCGACAACTCCCTCCATCTCAACCCGCGCCTTGCTATTCTGAAATTACAACGCGCACGAAAACTCCCACCTCCTGTGAAATCCCGACATGCGAAATGCCCGTGGTACCCCTGAACCGAAAGAACCGCCTTAAATCGGTGGGGGTACTTTTGTAACTTACCCCACATTTCAGACAAGCGCGTCTCTAAGCCATGGTTCCCCATTGCCATCCCATCTGCCCACCCATTCGTACACCGAGGCCGCGAAAACCCGTGATGAAACCCCACACCCTGCTCCATCCGCCACCCAGCCGGAGCCTCTTCCCCGACGACGTCGTCCACAGCAACACCTCGACGTCCCTCATCCACCATACCGGATGAGGATCCGTCGTCGATCTCATCGTCCCGCCGGTTCAGCCACCCCGTCCTCCACCTCCTAGGAGCTGCCCCGACTTTCACTTTGTCTTTCACGCCACCTCCATTCCCACACCGTCATCTTCACCTGCACCACCGGAAGAGCATCATCATCACTGTTTCCTCGGATGAAGTTGCGGCCTAATCAATGCCACCAAAGAGGTTGTACACTAATCGCTGCATTTTCTTCTTGATTCGATCTCACGGTGCTGCCGGCGCTTGGTCCCGAGCCGACACGGTGCGGCTCCATCCATGGCGGCATCGCCGGCTACTTCCTCCACGGCGTCGCTCCCTCGGCAGCGACATCCACATCAGTAGGAGTTGTTGCTGCTTTAGCTCTCGCTCACGCTGCTGCTCTGCTCTTACTCTCGGTCCCCTGCCTGGTCTGTTCTTGCTATTGCTCTTGCTCGCGCAGCTGCTCTCGCTCTTGCTCTTGCTTGCGATGCTGCTCCGATTTAGCTACACTTCAGTCGACCGAATCAAATTTTGGGTCAGTCGATTTTCAGGGGGTGGGGGGGCTTGCCGGGGTGAAGGAAGAACCAGCCACAGCGGGGAGGGGGTCTCGCCAGAGAGGTACCCCACTATCTATCTTAGGGTTCAAGATGGGGCGGTGGTCGCCAGCGGTGGCGGGGCGTTGGCGGGGCGGTGGTGTGGGGATCGCCGGAGAAAAAGCTTGGCACGGGGGGGCTAGAGGGATGGCCGGGGCGGCGACGGACCGGCGGTGGTGAGTGTTTTAGGGCGGGCGTGGCGGCGCACCGCCGGCCGCGGGCGGCGGGGGGCTGCTGTTTGGCCGGTGGTGGCTGGCGACTCAGGGGGGTGGAGGTTGAAGATGAACCGCAGGCCCTTGATTTCGTATCCAACGGCTGCAAAATTGACTGACCAGAGATGAAAAAGTCAGTCGACCGACGTGTAGCCTCACCTTGCTAGTGCGTTCAGTTTCGACAGCAAAATTCAGTTTCGACAGCAAAATTCAGTTTTGACAGTTAAGTTCGGTTTCGACAGTTAAGTTCGGTTTCGACAGTTAAATTCAGTTTCGACAGTTAAGTTCAGAGATGAGCGGATGATGTATTTTACATCTAGCACTTTGTGGTTATGTATTTTACGTCATGCATTGGAGATGCTATTAGAATTCCACTCAGGTTAACGTTGTTCGTTGTCTCTCTTGTCCTGCTTCAGCCTCGGCGTCGTACAACTCACCAGAGCTGCTCCAACGACGAAACCCTCCATCACAGGGGAGCAGTACCTCGGGCTCCATCTCCAGACGCATAAGATCTTCTTTCCTTCCTCCGACAGCCAAGTCAGCCGGAGCATCCTCATCGGCCAACCCAATAACGTTGAGATCGACATGGCTTCGCCAAAGAGGTTGTACACTTGTTGTACCTCTTTTTTACTCTACATGTTATATATATTGTCCACCACTCGTAGTAACAGGAAATACGATTATTTTATCCTACTATATGACAAGCAGTGAGGTACCAGGCAACTTAGCTATCCGTGATGGACTCTCTTGAACGCCATCATTATTTATCTCTGCATGTTTGAGCTATGCATTTGTCGATGGGCCTGGGAGTTGAGCTAGTATGGCAGTGGCCTGGGTCCAAAGTAATAGAAGTAGCACAAAAACATTTTTTGTGTGTAGGATTTTCCTTGTTCAAGCCTGCCTACTAGAATCGCCAGTGCTTTAAAGGAAAAGTGAATGAAAAACATCAGAATTGGAAAGTTTCCTATGGTACTACTTTTCATGAATTTGGTGCAAAGGAATGGAGCAAAGGAAAACTGCAGGATTTGTTCCTTTAGTGTCTCCTTGAAAGAAAAACCGTAGGAATTCTAATTTCCACTTCTCCTCCTTTTCATATTCCTATTCATCAAGCACAAGACTAAGAGATAGTAGCATAATAGCATTATAACCGTACATTTTCTTGTGGTTTGACTTAATCTCACCATGCTTTTTTGCATACTGTGATCTTCCAATTATTGTGAATCAAACACCCAGATTGACAAAAATCATGTGTTTTTAAATTCTCTATTTTGCACGTGCATTCCTATCCTATTCCTGTCTATTTCCCATCCCTGCATTGTTAGAATCCTCAAATTCAAACAAGCCCTTACTCAATTACTTTTGTTACAGATATGTGTCAAAGAAAACCTTGTGTGGTTTGTCCTGCTCCTGCGGCGCTATGTTCCACCCCAGCTCAGCTGCTCCAATGACGAAAGGGTTCACCACAGTAGGGATCCGCTCTCCAGACTGTCTTTCGCCGCCTCAGATCTTCTTCCCCGCCGCCGGCATCCACGGCAACTGCATTACCATCATCAACTGAGCAGATGACCTTGAGGACTACACGGGTCCGCAAGAGAGGTCACACTCTTCCGTGTCTGCTTATGTTATGCGTCGCTTAATATGATGCCATGCTACATTATCGTCATGTTCACCTATTAGACTCTGAGTCAGGTCCAAACTAATGTTGAAACTTGAGTTTTTAAATGGTTGTGGGGTACATATTGGGGCAGCAATCAGTACTATCTGTCTACTATCTGGTTAATCTCCGGTGTCTACTATGAGTTTCATGTTGGGTGCAAACAAACATTAAAGGAGCCATTATCTGTATTTTTTAACTAAAGCTATTATCTGCCTGCTATCATTGGTTTTGGGTCTATCCACAGTTTGCTACCATCACTCTGGATTTGTGCATGCACTCCTTACATAATCTCACTATGTTTTATTCCTATGCATGCCAGTTATTGTACACAATGGAACTGATCATGTAGAGCAAAAGAGACGAGCCTTGCGTGGCAATAAAATTTCATGCAGACGTCGTTCCATGGTGGGCGCAAAGGCAGCCCCCCCTCCACCCATTTAGGATCGTAATCAAGAGGAAGATAACTGTTCTGAGGGGGATTCAGAAGGAGAAGACCACTCCTATTTAACCCATGAGGTCTTCACTCTAACTTGGCATGCTGATGTTGGTAATATCATGCGTATGGTGCCTTGCATTACTTACTGTATACATTAAAGATGTCATCTGCTTAGTTTAGACATGCTTTGTGTCAATGCCATCTATTTAGTTTCTTTATCATATATGTGAATCATGCAATGCCATCTTGTCTAGCCAGGCATCATATCTGTGAATTTTGCGATGCCACCCTGGTTAGCCAGTCATCTTATATGTGAATTATATCATGCCATCATTTTTAGTACATTCAATTACTCTTCATGTGCATCAGCCATTTGGCACGGTCATGGAAAAAATCTAGAGTGGAAACAAGGTCTTCAGAGCAGACAATGCTATCTGACGAAGTGCATGTCTTGCTGGTTACCGATAGCTCCTCAGAGGAGGATCAGAGACAGATGACCAGTCATATTTCCCCCCTGAGGTGCATGCCCTAACATGGCAGGGTTATGTTGCTCATATCATGCGTATGGTATCTTGCATTGCTATGTCATTTGCTTAGTTTAGACATGCTTTATGTGAATGCCACATGTTTAGTGTCTAATTACCATATATGTGAATTATGCAATGCCATGTTGTTGCAAGACATTATATATGTGAATTATGCAATGTTATCTTGTTGCAAGGCATTATGTATGTGAATTATGCAATGCCATGTTATTTAGGCAAGCGTCATATATGTGAATTATATCATGCCGTCCTTTTTTTGTATTTCTCATTGCTTTTGTCGACAATGTTTGTATATTCAACTGCTCTTCCTGTGCATCAGCCATTTGAATTGGTGATGGAGAAATTTGGAGTGAAAACAAGGTCTTCACAGCAGACAATGCTACCTGCTGAAGCAAATATCTTGCTGGTTACAGATAGCTCTTCAGAGGAGGATTCAGAGGCAGATGACCAGTCCTATTATCCCCCTGAGGTGTATGCTCAAACTTGGCAGGGTTATATTACTCATATAATGCATATGTTGTATTGCAATGCTTAGTTTTTACATCATATACACAATATTGAATGCCATCTCCTTAGTTGACACATCATATATGCGATTGCCCTCTGCTCACTTCCTTAGTACATAAATCGTATATTTGAATTATGTCATGACATGATGTCTACATAGACAGCATGTATCTGAATTATGGCATGCCAACCCATTTTCTAAAGACATAATATAGTTATATCATCTCATCCTATTTACATAGTCATCATATTTCAAATTATGTCATTCTATCTGTGAATTATATCATGCCATCATGTTTCCATCGACGGCATGTTTGTGATTTATGGCATGCCAACCACTTTAATAGACACATCGTATAGTTATATCATGTCATCCTGTTTACATAGTCATCATATTTTAAAGTATGTCATTCTATCATGTTTAGTTAGCCATCATACATGTGAAATTGTGTCATGCTATCCTGTTTAATTAGCCATCATATATGTGAAATTATGTCCTGCTATTTTGTTTGCTTAGACAACATAAATGTGAATTATTTCATGCCCTGTTTTCTTCCCTACTATCCATTGCACCTGTCTATCTTACAATGTCTGTACATTCAATTACTTTTCTTGTTTATCAGCCATTTCAATTGGAGGGAGTGATGGCAGTATCTGTGGGAGTAAAAACACGGTCTTCAGAAAAGATCATGCTACCTGTCGATGCAGATAGAACCACGGTTGTACTTGCCCAAGAACCAGCCCCACCACACATAACCCACACTCATGCAGATTGTACCCCTACCCAGTTGGACAGAGAACCAGCTACACCCCTTCTAACCCCAACCCCAGCAGATAGACACCCAGTTCCCGTTGATACAACACCGTCCCACCAAACAGCACCAAACACGAGCAGTTAGTAAGGCAACTGCGGTGCCCAAATCACAAGGACCACCACTCCGAACCCAAAGTCAACGCTTAAAGCAGAAGAAGAATTGTTCTCAGGTCAGGTTCTGTAGCTATGGTTCATACTACTTTGCTCTTGCATCACTGTATTTACTGATACCAACTAATTTCAAATTTGAAGGATGCAATTGAAACTCCAGTGGCGCAACAGGTATGTATTAAACATGTTTCTTCAACATGTTTGGCTGTTTGCTGTTGTAACTTGCTCTATGTTGATTTCAGTTTCAATTGAATAAACAGTTATGTTCTCATGCCATGCACATTACAAGTGTTGTTATTGTTGTGTAGTTTCCCACACTTATATTCTGTCTATGCTGCTTTGTCTTAAATATATATGATTGGAACTGTATCTATCTTGATTTGGCAACATAAACTAGAATGATATAGACCATACAGTGACCATACTACATAGATATATGTTTGTTTCATGATGTTATCCTGTCCACCTTACTACTGAACTGGTTTACCAAAATGAGTTTCATATACTACATTGTAAACCTGAGATGTGTTTGTTTGTTTCTCTTTTAGAACGCAGATAAAATATTGGAGAAGAGTACCCTGTTATGCAATGGTAAAGGAAGTAATATAGATAAGGTTCAAGATAGTGAGACATCCCTGTTGGTCTCCAAGAAAGTTGATAAAAACTATACTGAAGACACTGAGACAACCCCAAAGTCCTGTCTTGATGTAGTGTTCGAGTTACTGGCTACCACTGCTGGCACCAGCTCTTCGAACTCGTTGCCTGAATCAGTTCGGCTTCTTGAGTCTCAACTTCAAGTTGAAAGGCATCGATCAGATGTTATGCGACAGGAAGCCGAAGGACTGAGGAAGTCCCTGCAGAATTCAGATGCATACTTTCTGGTGCAACAGCAAGCGCTGGAGGACTTAAGCGCCAAACAAGAGAAAGTTAATAAGCTTGCTAAGCATCTTGCCAGCATTATGGGTACCCAGGATATTGTTTCTTGAGCTCTTCTGAAGTGGTTTCAGTTCTGGACTTGTTTTGTTGTGGCGTTTATATGCTGTTGTGTTCCCTATATTTGCACTGGTGGCGAACTTTGATGCCCAGTGGATGTAATATGTGTAATAGCCGTGATAGCCTAGTGTAAGTTGCTTGCTTATATATTTCCTTGTTGTCTTGTTTATTTGTTTGCTTGTAGTCAGTGCAGTTCTTTTTCTGCAGTTTGCTAGTGGCTGCAATAACCTATTTTTTAAAACTAGGCCACAATAACCATGGGCTAATATTTACTGTAGTGACACTGGGCCTCCTACGGACCGTAGAAACAGTGGGCCTTCTACGGGCCGTAGAAACAGTGGGCCTTCTACGGGGCGTATAAATAGTGGGCCTTCTACGGGCCGTAGAAACAATGGGCCTTCTACGGGTCGTATCATCAATGGGCCTTATACGGGTCGTATGATCGATTGGCCAAACATGGGCCAAACAGACTGCATTCTGGCCGTAAACGGGCTAGAGTTGGAATCGTCCGTTCATGGGCCGACCATAACGGGCCATCGTTAATAGGCCGTATTTGATGACGCTATGAAAACGGCCCAACGTATTAACGGACCACAAACGGGCCAACTGTAACCATGGGCTGAATTTGGCC
Source organism: Triticum dicoccoides (assembly GCF_002162155.2). Lineage (NCBI taxonomy): Eukaryota > Viridiplantae > Streptophyta > Magnoliopsida > Poales > Poaceae > Triticum > Triticum dicoccoides. The sequence goes on from NC_041392.1 coordinate 235,353,452, forward strand.
CACAAGCAGAAAATGACAGTAACGGGCCGTAAGTAAACGAATGCTGGAAAATAGCCCAAGAATAAATGGGCTCTGAGAAGGCCGAAAGATAACATGGGCTGGAAACGGCCCAACGGAATAATGGGCCATTAATGGGTATAAAGTGGTACACTGTTCTTTACAGGCCAGTTTCACCACGAGCCGTTAATGGGTGTAAAGTGATACACTGTTCATTATGGGCCAGTTTCACCACGGGTCGTTAATAGGCCAAGAGTCACATAGGGCCTCATATGGGCCGAAAGACGTCATGGGCCAGAAGTGAAAATGGGCTGGAATCATATTGGATGGCCTAGATGACGCTACTGGGCTAATTCGAATAGGGCATAATGGGCCTTGGGTTAGCGGGATGTAAATGGGCTATATGCGAACAAGCCGTTAACAGGCTTTCCATGGGCCGGCCCGCCACCTTTTGACCAAGTCAAACGGCCCGACCTTTTCACAGGAATGGGCCTCTGTTGGGCCGTGCCACGTGTCGACGTATCATAGGCGCCTTCTGTCCAATGAGTGGATGAAATTTGTCCCAGCGATGAGCCGACACATGTTTCCTCCAGCCAATGATGATTTTACACGTGGAAAATCCCTATTGGTCGGGGCTGTTAACGGGTTATCGGATCCAAAACCCGACCCGATAGCTTAACGGCGTTTCGTTACGGTGGATGCCACGTGTCGGTCACCCTTGACGAAAGCACTTCCGTGACACGCGATTTATCGTCATGTAAGTGGACACTTCCGTGATGATAATTTTGGTAATGTCATGGAACACTTCTATGACATCACAGGTATGACTATCTTGATTCTGTCATAGAATCGTCACGGATGTACATGCATGACAGAAAACGCGACCTACTGTGACAAACACGTATCATCATGGAAGTGTATTTTATGTAGTGGGGGAACGTAGTAATTTCAAAAAAAATCTCTACGCACACACAGGATCATGGTGATGCATAGCAACGAGAGGGGAGAGTGTGTACACGTACCCTCGTAGACCGAAAGCGGAAGCGTTAGCACAACACGGTTGATGTAGTCGTACGTCTTCACGATCCAACCGATCAAGTACCGAACGCACGACACCTTCGAGTTCCGCACACGTTCAACTCGATGACGTCCCTCGAACTCCGATCCAGCCGAGCTTTGAGGGAGAGTTCCGTCAACACGATGACGTGGTGACGATGTTGATGTTCTACCGTCGCAGGGCTTCTCTTAAGCACCGCTACAATATTATCGAGGTGGACTATGGTGGAGAGGGGCACCGCACACGGCTAAAAGATCCAAGAGATCAATTGTTGTGTCTCCAAGGGGTGCCTCCCTCCCTGTATATAAAGGAGTGGAGGAGGGGGAGGGGGTCGGCCACCCTAGGCACGCCCCATGAGGAGTCCTACTCCCACCGGGAGTAGGACTCCCCCCTTCCATGTGGGAGTAGGAGAGGAGAGGGAAGGAGAGAGAGGGGGAAAGGAAAGGCCCCCCCCCCTCCTTGTCCAATTTGGACTGGGGGGAGGGGGCGCGCGGCTGCCCTTGGCCGCCCCTCCTCTTCTCCATTAGGTCCCAATAGGCCCATTAGTCTCCTCGAGGGGTTCCGGTAACCCCCCGGTACTCCGGTATATGCCCGAAACTCCCCGAAACCATTCCGGTGTCCGAACATAGTCGTCCAATATATCAATCTTTACGTCTCGACCATTTCGAGACTCCTCGTTATGTCCGTGATCACATCCGGGACTCCGAACTACCTTCGGTACATCAAAACACATAAACTCATAATATAACCGTCATTGAACTTTAAGCGTGCGGACCCTATGGGTTTGAGAACTATGTAGACATGACCGAGACACGTCTTTGGTCAATAACCAATAGCGGAACCTGGATGCTCATATTGGCTCCCACATATTCTACGAAGATCTTTATCGGTCAAACCGCATAACAGCATACATTGTTCCCTTTGTCATCGGTACGTTACTTGCCCAAGATTTGATCGTCAGTATCTCAATACCTAGTTCAATCTCGTTACCAGCAAGTCTCTTTACTTGTTCCATAATACATCATCCCGCAACTAACTCATTAGTTACAATGCTTGCAAGGCTTAAGTGATGTGTATTACCGAGTGGGCCTAGAGATACCTCTCCGACAATCAGAGTGACAAATCCTAATCTCGAAATACGCCAACCCAACAAGTACCTTTGGAGACACCTGTAGAGCACCTTTATAATCACCCAGTTACGTTGTGACGTTTGGTAGCACACAAATTTTTCCTCCGGTAAACAGGAGTTGCATAATCTCATAGTCATAGGAACATGTATAAGTCATGAAGAAAGTAATAGCAACATACTAAACGATCAAGTGCTAAGCTAACGGAATGGGTCAAGTCAATCACATCATTCTCCTAATGATGTGATCCCGTTAATCAAATGACAACTCTTTGTCTATGGCTAGGAAACATAACCATCTTTGATCAACGAGCTAGTCAAGTAGAGCATACTAGTGACACTCTGTTTGTCTATGTATTCACACATGTATCATGTTTCCGGTTAATACAATTCTAGCATGAATAATAAACATTTATCATGATATAAGGAAATAAATAATAACTTTATTATTTCCTCTAGGGAATATTTCCTTCAAAGATGATCAGAGGACCTGCTATAAACTTGCTGCACATATTTGATGTCCCACAGAAGTTCAAGGTCATGAGTTTGATTGTTGAGACAATCAAGAGGACTGCTGATGACTAGAAGAGAAGCTGTGGGTATGCCCCACAAATTCAGGAGCTCATCAACTCAAAGATGGGCACAGACACATATCTTTTGAATAAGGAGCACCTGCCCATATACCCTGAATTTGAAGACAACACTATGGTGATGGATGCAAATGAGCCATCTTCAGCTCAAGCACATGAAAAGAGAGAGAAGGCAAGGGCAGAGAAAGTTGCAAAGATACAAACTGTAGAAGAGGCATCTCAGGTATTCTTGAAGAGCAAGCAAGACCAGCTTGGATATCTGATCCAATCCACCATGAGGATTGAGAAGGGTTTGGCCACCCTGACTAAGAATCAGGAGAGTTTGGAGAGGATCGTTGAGCAGAAGTTCTATGATCTGGATGTCAAGGTAACTAAGATCCAAACTGCACTTGAGCAACTTCAGGTGGAAGCAGAGGAGAGGAAGGGCAAGTCTACCATTGATGCTTTCAAAAGAGTGCCACGAGGTCCAAGGTCTGCTGCAGTGCCAGTCACAGATACTAGAGCTTCAGTGTCAGCACTAGCAGCCACAGCTCCAGTGCCACCTCCAGCACCCACTCCATCAGCTCCAACTACTTCATCGAAAGCTTTCGTCCTTGGAGTTATCTCTACACCACCTCCCGAAGATCAATCCTGAGAGTCGTTTAGCACTATGCATTTTTGAACTTTTTGGTAACTTATTGCCAAAGGGGGAGAAAAATGTATAGATCATAGGCTTCGAGAGAGAGTGTGTTGCTCTTTTTATCTCTCTTGCTATTTTGGTTGAACTTCTTTATTGAGTGCTTGTGTGAGATACTTTATGTCCTTGTGAGATACTTGTTGATCATGTGTTTGATCATATGCTACTCTTAATGTTTGGTTGAATGATGCTATCCTTTATATTCCTTATATGATCATTCACTAGCTTGGTGATGAGTGCATGCTTTTAATCTCTATCATTTCGAGCGCTCCACCAAGATGTATGTGACATGTAAGAGTAACCCATGATCCTAATCGATTGTGCATTTGCATTCAAAAGCAAATTTTAAATAATGCACAAACTTAGGGGGGGTCTTACTTATCACATACTTTTCAAAGCGACAATGTTTTTTCAATCTTATTTATCATTTTTCGAAGCTTTGATCTATATGTTGTCATCAATTACCAAAAAGGGGGAGATTGAAAGTGCAACTATCCCTGGGTGGTTTTGGTAATTCCTAACAACATATAGTTCATTGAGCTAATGCTATTTCAAGATAAACATTTCAGGAAAGCTCAATGATTGGCATGGCATGGATGAGAAAAGTGGATCCCTCAAAATTCTAAGGACAAAGAATTGGCTCAAGCTCAAAGCTCAGGACTCTACATTTTTCATTTTAAGTGGTCCAAGATCACATTGAGTCCATAGGAAAAGCCAATACTATTAAGAGGGGATGAGGTGTTGCTTAATGAGTTTCTTGCTCAAAGTGCTTAGTGATATGCTCCAAAAGCCCTCAACTACTTTCTTGAAGGAAATATGCCCTAGAGGCAATAATAAAGTTATTATTTATTTCCTTATAATCATGATAAAGGTTTATTATTCATGCTAGAATTGTATTAACCGGAAACATAATACATGTGTGAATACATAGACAAACAAAGTGTCACTAGTATGCCTCTACTTGACTAGCTCGTTAATCAAAGATGGTTATGTTTCCTAACCATGAACAATGAGTTGTTATTTGATTAACGGGATCACATCATTAAGAGAATGATCTGATTGACATGACCCATTCCATTAGCTTAGCACCCGATCGTTTAGTATGTTCTATTGCTTTCTTCATGACTTATACATGTTCCTATAACTATGAGATTATGCAACTCCCGTTTACCGGAGGAACACTTTGGGTACTACCAAACGTCACAATGTAACTGGGTGATTATAAAGGAGTACTACAGGTGTCTCCAAAGGTACATGTTGGGTTGGCGTATTTCGAGATTAGGTTTTGTCACTCCGATTGTCGGAGAGGTATCTCTGGGCCCTCTCGGTAATGCACATCACATAAGCCTTGCAAGCATTACAACTAATATGTTAGTTGTGAGATGATGTATTACGGAACGAGTAAAGAGACTTGTCGGTAACGAGATTGAACTAGGTATTGGATACCGACGATCGAATCTCGGGCAAGTAACATACCGATGACAAAGGGAACAACGTTGCGGTCTGACTGATAAAGATCTTCGTAGAATATGTAGGAGCCAATATGGGCATCCAGGTCCCGCTATTGGTTATTGACCGGAGACGTGTCTCGGTCATGTCTACATTGTTCTCGAACCCGTAGGGTCCGCACGCTTAAGGTTACGATGACAATTATATTATGAGTTTATGCATTTTGATATATCGAAGGTTGTTCGGAGTCCCGAGATGAGATCACGGACATGACGAGGAACTCCAGAATGGTCCGGAGATAAAGTTTGATATAGATGATAATAGTGTTTGGTCACCGGAAGGGTTCCGGAAATCACCGGAAGGGGTTCCGGATGTTTCCCGAAATGTTTGGGTACGAGAACACTTTATTTGGGCCAAAGGGGAAAGCCCACAAGGTTTTTGGAAAGCGCAAAAGGAAGTTTTGCGGAGTCCAGGGGCCAGACGCCAGGGTCCCTGGCGTCTGGGTCCAGACGCCGGGATCCCTGGCGTCTGGCCTTGGAGTCCGAGAAGGACTCTTGCCTATCGGGTGAAACCGACTTTGTGAAGGCTTTAACTCCAAGTTTTGACCCCAGGGCTCAAGATATAAATAGAGGGGCAGGGCTAGCACCAAAGAGAGATCAAGAAACACAAGTTGATCCACGTGATCTATTCCTTAGCCGTGTGCGGCGCCCCAGCCACCATAGTCCTTGATAATACTGTAGCGGAGTTTAGGCGAAGCCCTGCTGCTGTAGTACATCAAGATCGTCACCACGCCGTCGTGCTGACGGAACTCTTCCCCGACACTTTGCTGGATCGGAGTCCGGGGATCATCATCGAGCTGAACGTGTGCTCGAACTCGGAGGTGTCGTAGTTTCGGTGCTTGATCGGTTGGATCGTGAAGACGTACAACTACTTCCTCTATGTTGTGTCATCGCTTCCGCAGTCGGTCTGTGTGGGTACGTAGACAGCACTCTCCCCTCTCGTTGCTATGCATCACATGATCTTGCGTGTGTGTAGGAATTTTTTTGAAATTACTACGAAACCCAACAGTGGCATCCGAGCCTAGGTTATTTATGTTGATGTTATATGCACGAGTAGAACACAAGTGAGTTGTGGGCGATATAAGTCATACTGCCTACCAGCATGTCATACTTTGGTTTGGCGGCATTGTTGGACGAGACGACCCGGACCAACATTACGCGTACGCTTATGCGAGACCGGTTCCCCCGACGTGCTTTGCACATAGGTGGCTTGCGGGCGACTGTCTCTCCAACTTTAGTTGAACCAAGTATGGCTACGCCCGGTCCTTGCGAAGGTTAAAACGGAGTCTATTTGACAAACTATCGTTGTGGTTTTGATGCGTAGGTGAGATTGGTTCTTGCTTAAGCCCGTAGCAGCCACGTAAAACTTGCAACAACAAAGTAGAGGACGTCTAACTTGTTTTTGCAGGGCATGTTGTGATGTGATATGGTCAAGACATGATGCTGAATTTTACTGTATGAGATGATCATGTTTTGTAACCGAGTTATCGGCAACTGGCAGGAGCCATATGGTTGTCGCTTTATTGTATGCAATGCAATCGCGATGTAATGCTTTACTTTATTACTAAGCGGTAGTCATAGTCGTAGAAGCATAAGCTTGGCGAGACGACAATGATGCTACGATGGAGATCAAGGTGTCACGCCGGTGACGATGGTGATCACGACGGTGCTTCGGAGATGGAGATCACAAGCACAAGATGATGATGGCCATATCATATCACTTATATTGATTGCATGTGATGTTTATCCTTTTATGCATCTTATCTTGCTTTGATTGACGGTAGCATTATAAGATGATCTCTCACTAAATTATCAACAAGTGTTCTCCCTGAGTATGCACCATTGCGAAAGTTCTTCGTGCTGAGACACCACGTGATGATCGGGTGTGATAGGTTCTACGTTCAAATACAACGGGTGCAAAACAGTTGCACACGCGGAATACTCAGGTTATACTTGACGAGCCAAGCATATACAGATATGGCCTCGGAACACGGAGACCGAAAGGTCGAGCGTGAATCATATAGTAGATATGATCAACATAACGATGTTCACCATTGAAAACTACTCCATCTCACGTGATGATCGGTTATGGTTTAGTTGATTTGGATCACATAATCACTTAGAGGATTAGAGGGATGTCTATCTAAGTGGGAGTTCTTTAATTAATTTGATTAACTGAACTTAAATTTATCATGAAACTTAGTACCTGATTAGTATCTTGCTTGTTTATGTTTGATTGTAGATAGATGGCTCGTGTTGTTGTTCCGTTGAATTTTAATGCGTTCCTTGAGAAAGCAAAATTGAAAGATGATGGTAGCAATTACACGGACTGGGTCCGTAACTTGAGGATTATCCTCATTGCTGCACAGAAGAATTACGTCCTGGAAGCACCGATGGGTGCCAGGCCTGCTGTAGGAGCAACGCTGGATGTTATGAATGTCTGGCAGAGCAAAGCTGATGACTACTCGATAGTTCAGTGTGCCATGCTTTACGGCTTAGAATCGGGACTTCAACGACGTTTTGAACGTCATGGAGCATATGAGATGTTCCAGGAGTTGAAGTTAATATTTCAAGCAAATGCCCGGATTGAGAGATATGAAGTCTCCAATAAATTCTATAGCTGCAAGATGGAGGAGAACAGCTCTGTCAGTGAGCATATACTCAAAATGTCTGGGTATAATAATCACTTGATTCAATTGGGAGTTAATCTCCCAGATGATTGCGTCATTGACAGAATTCTTCAATCACTGCCACCAAGCTACAAGAGCTTCGTGATGAACTATAATATGCAAGGGATGAACAAGACTATTCCCAAGCTCTTCGCGATGCTGAAAGCTGCGGAGGTAGAAATCAAGAAGGAGCATCAAGTGTTGATGGTCAACAAGACCACTAGTTTCAAGAAAAAGGGCAAAGGGAAGAAGAAGGGGAACTTCAAAAAGAATGGCAAGCAAGTTGCTACTCAAGAGAAGAAACCCAAACCTAGACCTAAGCCTAAAACTGAGTGCTTCTATTGCAAGCAGACTGGTCACTGGAAGCGGAACTGCCCCAAGTATTTGGCGGATAAGAAGGATGGCAAGGTGAACAAAGGTATATGTGATATACATGTTATTGATGTGTACCTTACTAATACTCGCAGTAGCACCTGGGTATTTGATACTGGTTCTGTTGCTAATATTTGCAACTCGAAACAGGGACTACGGATCAAGCGAAGATTGGTTAAGGATGAGGTGACGATGCGCGTGGGAAACGGTTCCAAAGTCGATGTGATCGCAGTCGGCACGCTACCTCTACCTCTACCTTCGGGATTAGTATTAGACCTAAATAATTGTTATTTGGTGCCAGCGTTAAGCATGAACATTATATCTGGATCTTGTTTGATGCAAGACGGTTATTCATTTAAATCAGAGAATAATGGTTGTTCTATTTATATGAGTAATATCTTTTATGGTCATGCACCCTTGAAGAGTGGTCTATTCTTGTTGAATCTCGATAGTAGTAACACACATATTCATAATGTTGAAGCCAAAAGATGCAGAGTTGATAATGAGAGTGCAACTTATTTGTGGCACTGCCGTTTAGGTCATATCGGTGTAAAGCGCATAAAGAAACTCCATTCTGATGGACTTTTGGAACCACTTGATTATGAATCAGTTGGTACTTGTGAACCGTGCCTCATGGGCAAGATGACCAAAACATCGTTCTCCGGTACTATGGAGAGAGCAACAGATTTGTTGGAAATCATACATACAGATGTATGTGGTCCGATGAATATTGAGGCTCGTGGCGGATATCGTTATTTTCTCACCTTCACAGATGATTTAAGCAGATATGGGTATATCTACTTAATGAAACATAAGTCTGAAACATTTGAAAAATTCAAGGAATTTCAGAGTGAAGTTGAAAATCATCGTAACAAGAAAATAAAGTTTCTACGATCTGATCGTGGAGGAGAATATTTGAGTTACGAGTTTGGTGTACATTTGAAAATTTGTGGAATAGTTTCGCAACTCACGCCACCTGGAACACCACAGCGTAATGGTGTGTCCGAACGTCGTAATCGTACTTTACTAGATATGGTGCGATCTATGATGTCTCTTACTAATTTACCGCTATCGTTTTGGGGACACGCTCTAGAGACGGCCGCATTCACGTTAAATAGGGCACCATCAAAATCCGTTGAGACGACGCCTTATGAACTGTGGTTTGGCAAGAAACCAAAGTTGTCGTTTCTAAAAGTTTGGGGCTGCGATGCTTATGTGAAAAAGCTTCAACCTGATAAGCTCGAACCCAAATCGAAGAAATGTGTCTTCATAGGATATCCAAAGGAAACTATTGGATACACCTTCTATCACAGATCCGAAGGCAAGACTTTTGTTGCTAAATTCGGAAACTTTCTAGAGAAGGAGTTTCTCTCGAAAGAAGTGAGTGGGAGGAAAATAGAACTTGACGAGGTAACTGTACCTGCTCCCTTATTGGAAAGTAGTACATCACAGAAAACTGTTCCAGTGACACCTACACCAGTTGGTGAGGAAGCTAATGATAATGATCATGAAACTTCAGATCAAGATACTACTGAACCTCGTAGATCAACCAGAGTGAGATCCGCGCCAGAGTGGTACGGTAATCCTGTTCTGGAAGTCATGCTGCTAGATCATGATGAACCTACGAACTATGAAGAAGCGATGGTGAGCCCAGATTCTGCAAAATGGCTCGAAGCCATGAAATCTGAGATGGGATCCATGTATGAGAACAAAGTATGGACTTTGGTTGACTTGCCCGATGATCGGCAAGCAATTGAGAATAAATGGATTTTCAAGAAGAAGACTGACGTTGACGGTAATGTTACTTTCTACAAAGCTCGACTTGTCGCAAAAGGTTTTCGACAAGTTCAAGGGGTTGACTACGATGAGACCTTCTCACCCGTAGCGATGCTTAAGTCTGTCTGAATCATGTTAGCAATTGCCGCATTTTATGATTATGAAATTTGGCAAATGGATGTCAAAACTGCATTCCTGAATGGATTTCTAGAAGAAGAGTTGTATATGATGCAACCAGAAGGTTTTGTCGATCCAAAGGGAGCTAACAAAGTGTGCAAGCTCCAGCGATCCATTTATGGACTGGTGCAAGCCTCTCGGAGTTGGAATAAACGCTTTTATAGTGTGATCAAAGCATTTGGTTTTATACAGACTTTCGGAGAAGCCTGTATTTACAAGAAAGTGAGTGGAAGCTCTGTAGCATTTCTAATATTATATGTGGATGACATATTACTAATTGGAAATGATATAGAATTTCTGGATAGCATAAAGGGATACTTGAATAAGAGTTCTTCAATGAAAGACCTCGGTGAAGCTGCTTGCATATTAGGCATAAAGATCTATAGAGATAAATCAAGATGCTTAATTGGACTTTCACAAAGCACATACCTTGACAAGATTTTGAAGAAGTTCAAAATGGATCAAGCAAAGAAAGGATTCTTGCCTGTGTTACAAGGTGTGAAGTTGAGTAAGACTCAATGCCCGACCACCGCAGAAGATAGAGAGAATATGAAAGATGTTCCCTATGCATCAGCCATATGATCTATCATGTATGCAATGCTGTGTACCAGACCCGATGTGTGCCTTGCTATAAGTCTAGCACGGAGGTACCAAAGTAATCCAGGAGTGGATCACTGGACAGCGGTCAAGAACATCCTGAAGTACCTGAAAAGGACTAAGGATATGTTTCTCATATATGGAGGTGACCAAGAGCTCATCCTAAAAGGTTACGTTGATGCAAGCTTTGACACTGATCCGGATGATTCTAAATCGCAAACCGGATACGTGTTTACATTAAACGGTGGAGCTGTCAGTTGGTGCAGTTCTAAACAAAGCATTGTAGCGGGATCTACATGTGAAGCGGAGTACATAGCTGCTTCGGAAGCAGCAAACGAAGGAGTATGGATGAAGGAGTTCATATCCGATCTAGGTATCATACCTAGTGCATCGGGTCCAATGAAAATCTTTTGTGACAATACTGGTGCAATTGCCTTGGCAAAGGAATCCAGATTTCACAAGAGAACCAAGCACATCAAGAGACGCTTCAATTCCATCCGGGATCTAGTCCAGGTGGGAGACATAGAGATTTGCAAGATACATACGGATCTGAATGTTGCAGACCCGTTGACTAAGCCTCTTCCACGAGCAAAACATGATCAGCACCAAGGCTCCATGGGTGTTAGAATCATTACGGTGTAATCTAGATTATTGACTCTAGTGCAAGTGGGAGACTGAAGGAAATATGCCCTAGAGGCAATAATAAAGTTATTATTTATTTCCTTATAATCATGATAAAGGTTTATTATTCATGCTAGAATTGTATTAACCGGAAACATAATACATGTGTGAATACATAGACAAACAAAGTGTCACTAGTATGCCTCTACTTGACTAGCTCGTTAATCAAAGATGGTTATGTTTCCTAACCATGAACAATGAGTTGTTATTTGATTAACGGGATCACATCATTAAGAGAATGATCTGATTGACATGACCCATTCCATTAGCTTAGCACCCGATCATTTAGTATGTTGCTATTGCTTTCTTCATGACTTATACATGTTCCTATAACTATGAGATTATGCAACTCCCATTTACCGGAGGAACACTTTGGGTACTACCAAACGTCACAACGTAACTGGGTGATTATAAAGAAGTACTACAGGTGTCTCCAAAGGTACATGTTGGGTTGGCGTATTTCGAGATTAGGTTTTGTCACTTCGATTGTCGGAGAGGTATCTCTGGGCCCTCTCGGTAATGCACATCACATAAGCCTTGCAAGCATTACAACTAATATGTTAGTTGTGAGATGATGTATTACGGAACGAGTAAAGAGACTTGTCGGTAACGAGATTGAACTAGGTATTGGATACCGACGATCGAATCTCGGGCAAGTAACATACCGATGACAAAGGGAACAACGTATGTTGTTATGCGGTCTGACCGATAAAGATCTTCGTAGAATATGTAGGAGCCAATATGGGCATCCAGGTCCCGCTATTGGTTATTGACCGGAGACGTGTCTCGGTCATGTCTACATTGTTCTCGAACCCGTAGGGTCCGCACGCTTAAGGTTACGATGACAGTTATATTATGAGTTTATGCATTTTGATATACCGAAGGTTGTTCGGAGTCCCGAGATGAGATCACGGACATGACGAGGAACTCCGGAATGGTCCGGAGATAAAGTTTGATATATATGATAATAGTGTTTGGTCGCCGGAAGGGTTCCGGAAATCACCGGAAGGGGTTCCGGATGTTTCCCGAAATGTTTGGGTACGAGAACACTTTATTTGGGCCAAAGGGGAAAGCCCACAAGGTTTTTGGAAAGCGCAAAAGGAAGTTTTGCGGAGTCCAGGGGCCAGACGCCAGGGTCCCTGGCGTCTGGGTCCAGACGCCGGGATCCCTGGCGTCTGGCCCTGGAGCCGAGAAGGACTCTTGCCTATCGGGTGAAACCGACTTTGTGAAGGCTTTAACTCAAAGTTTCGACCCCAGGGCTCAAGATATAAATAGAGGGGCAGTGCTAGCACCAAAGAGAGATCAAGAAACACAAGTTGATCCACGTGATCTATTCCTTAGCCGTGTGCGGCGCCCCAGCCACCATAGTCCTCGATAATACTGTAGCGGAGTTTAGGCGAAGCCCTGCTGCTGTAGTACATCAAGATCGTCACCACGCCGTCGTGCTGACGGAACTCTTCCCCGACACTTTGCTGGATCGGAGTCCGGGGATCGTCATCGAGCTGAACGTGTGCTCGAACTCAGAGGTGTCGTAGTTTCGGTGCTTGATCTGTTGGATCGTGAAGACGTACAACTACTTCCTCTATGTTGTGTCATCGCTTCCGCAGTCGGTCTGCGTGGGTACGTAGACAACACTCTCCCCTCTCGTTGCTATGCATCACATGATCTTGCGTGTGCGTAGGAAATTTTTTGAAATTACTACGAAACCCAACATTTCTCACATCCACATATGTCCCAACCCAAAAGTCAAACTCGGCCCCACCAACATTTTCTATCCGGCGTCACCGAGTTCAGTTGACATAGCCACTGCAAGAAACCTTAGTCTTTTCGGTCTCACTGATAGGGATCTCGGTCTCACTGAGATGGGATTGTAATCTCTCTGTTTCCCTTCGTAAAATTTTGGTCAAACCGAGATGAGCGATCGGTCCCACCGAGATTGCAATGCAAACTCTCTGTTTCCTTTTCGTAACGTTTTGGTCCAACCGAGATGAGCGAATCGGTCCCACCGAGTTTGCCTGACCAACTCTCTGTTAGTCCATTACCAAAATCGGTCTCACCGAGTTTGTGTAATCGGTCTCACCGAGATTATGTTATGCTCTAACCCTAACGAAATCGGTCCCACTGAGTTGACATGTAGATCCCACCGAGAATCCTAACGTTCACATTTTGAACTAAATCGATCTGATCGAGTTTCATGATTCGGTCCCACCGAGTTTGGTGATTTGTGTGTAACGTTTAGATTTTGTGTGGATGCTATTTATACCCCTCCACCCACTCTTCATTTATATAGAGAGCCATCAGAACATGCCTACACTTCCAACATACATTTTCTGAGAGAGAACCACCTACACTTGTGTTGAGGTCAAGATATTCCACTCCAACCACATAAATCTTGATCTCTACCCTTCCCCAAGTTGCTTTCCACTCAAATCATCTTTCCACCAAATCCAAATCCTGTGAGAGAGAGTTGAGTGTTGGGGAGACTATCATTTGAAGCACAAGAGCAAGGAGTTCATCATCAACACGCCATTTGTTACCTCTTGGAGAGTGGAGTCTCGTAGATTGGTTAGGTGTCACTTGGGAGCCTCCGTCAAGATTGTGGAGTTGAACCAAGGAGTTTGTAAGGGCAAGGAGATCGCCTACTTCGTGAAGATCTACCCAAGTGAGGCAAGTCCTTTGTGGGCGTCGGCCTTGGTGGGATAGACGAGGTTGCTTCTTCGTGGACCCTTCGTGGGTGGAGCCCTCCGTGGACTCGTGCAACCACTACCCTTCATGGGTTGAAGTCTCCATCAACGTGGATGTACGATAGCACCACCTATCGGAACCACGCCAAAAATCTCCGTGTCTCCAATTGCGTTTGCACACTTCAAACTCCTCCCTTTACCTTCGTATGCAATTGTTCTACTTTCCGCTGCTATACTCTTAGAATTGCATGTGTAGGTTGATTGCTTGACTTGTGCTAAGTTGCTAAAATCTGCCAAGAACTAAAATTGGGAAAAGGCTAGATTTTTATTTGGTTAAGTAGTCTAATCACCCCCCTCTAGACATGCTTTCGATCCTACAAACACTATTGTGATGAATGAGGAAGAACCATCACCAGCTCAAGTCCAGGAGAAGAGAGACAAGGAAATGGCTGAGAAAGCTGCCCAGATGCCAAGTGTTGAAGAGGCATCTCGAGTCTTCCTGAAGAGCAAGCAAGATCAGTTAGGCTATCTGATTCAAGCTACACTGGGGATTGAGAAGGGCTTGGCCACCCTGACTCAGAATCAGGAGAGCCTGGAGAGGATTGTGCAAACAAAATTCTATGATCTTGATCTGAAGGTGACTGAGATTCAGACTGCAGTTGAGCAGCTTCAGGACGAAGCAGAGGAGAGGAGAGGAAAAGCAACTAGTGATGCTTTTAAGCATGTGCCACGAGGTCCAAGGTCTGCTGCAGTGCCAGTCTCAGATGCCAGAGATTCAGTGTCAGTGTTGGAAATATGCCCTAGAGGCAATAATAAATTGGTTATTATTATATTTCCTTGTTCATGATAATCGTTTATTATCCATGCTAGAATTGTATTGATAGAAACTCAGATACATGTGTGGATACATAGACAACACCATGTCCCTAGTAAGCCTCTAGTTGACTAGCTCGTTGATCAATAGATGGTCACGGTTTCCTGACCATGGACATTGGATGTCGTTGATAACGGGATCACATCATTAGGAGAATGATGTGATGGACAAGACCCAATCCTAAGCCTAGCACAAGATCATGTAGTTCGTATGCTAAAGCTTTTCTAATGTCAAGTATCATTTCCTTAGACCATGAGATTGTGCAATTCCCGAATACCATAGGAGTGCTTTGGGTGTGCCAAACGTCACAACGTAACTGGGTGGCTATAAAGGTACACTATAGGTATCTCCGAAAGTGTCTGTTGGGTTGGCACGAATCGAGACTGGGATTTGTCACTCCGTGCGACGGAGAGGTATCTCTGGGCCCACTCGGTAGGACATCATCATAATGTGCACAATGTGATCAAGGAGTTGATCACGGGATGATGTGTTACGAAACGAGTAAAGAGACTTGCCGGTAACAAGATTGAACAAGGTATCGGGATACCGACGATCGAATCTCGGGCAAGTATCGTACCGCTAGACAAAGGGAATTGTATACGGGATTGATTAAGTCCTTGACATCGTGGTTCATCCAATGAGATCATCGTGGAACATGTGGGAGCCAACATGGGTATCCAGATCCCGCTGTTGGTTATTGACCGGAGAGTCATCTCGGTCATGTCTGCATGTCTCCCGAACCCGTAGGGTCTACACACTTAAGGTTCAGTGACACTAGGGTTATAGAGATATTAGTATGCGGTAACCCAAAAGTTGTTCGGAGTCCCGGATGAGATCCCGGACATCACGAGGAGTTCCGGAATGGTCCGGAGGTAAAGATTTATATATGGGAAGTCTTGTTTTGGTCGCCGGAAAAGTTTCGCGCATTATCGGTATTGTATCGGGAGTGCCGAAAGGGGTCCGGGGGTCCACCAAGGGGGTCCGCCTGCCCCGGGGGGGCACATGGTCTGTAGGGGTGTGCGCCTTGACCTATATGGGCCAAGGGAACCAGCCCCAAGAGGCCCATGCGCCAAGAGATAAGGGAAAGGAAGAGTCCTAAAAGGGGAAGGCACCTCCTAGGTGCCTTGGGGAGGATGGACTCCTCCCTGGCCGCACCCTTCCTTGGAGGAAGGGCCAAGGCTGCGCCCCCCCCCCCTCTTCCTTGGCCCTATATATAGTTATAGTGGGGGGAAGGGAGGGCAGCCATACCTAAGCCCTGGCGCCTTCCTCTCCCTCCCATGACACATCTCCCTCCTCCCACAGCGCTTGGCGAAGCCCTATTGGAATCCCGCTACTTCCACCACCACGCCGTCGTGCTGCTGGATCTCCATCAACCTCTCCTTCCCCCTTGCTGGATCAAGAAGGAGGAGACGTCGCTGCTCCATACGTGTGTTGAACGCGGAGGTGCCGTCCGTTCGGCGCTAGGATCATCGGTGATTTGGATCACGACGAGTACGACTCCATCAACCCCGTTCTCTTGAACGCTTCCGCGCGCGATCTACAAGTGTATGTAGATCCACTCCTCCCTTGTTGCTAGATGACTCCATAGATTGATCTTGGTGACACGTAGGAAAATTTTGAATTATTGCTACGTTCCCCAACAGTGGCATCATGAGCTAGGTCTATGCGTAGTTTCTATGCACGAGTAGAACACAAAGTAGTTGTGGGCATTGATTTTGTTCAATATGCTTACCGTTACTAGTCCAATCTTGATTCGGCGGCATCGTGGGATGAAGTGGCCCGGACTGACCTTACACGTACTCTTACGTGAGACTGGTTCCACCGACTGACATGCAGTAGTTGCATAAGGTGGCTAGCGGGTGTCTGTCTCTCCCACTTTAGTCGGATCGGATTCGATGAAAAGGGTCCTTATGAAGGGTAAATAGCAGTTGGCATATCACGTTGTGGTTTTTGCGTAGGTAAGAAATGTTCTTGCTAGAAACCCATAGCAGCCACGTAAAACATGCAAACAACAATTAGAGGACGTCTAACTTGTTTTTGCAGGGTATGCTATGTGATGTGATATGGCCAAGAAGAATGTGATGTATGAGATTGATCATGTTCTTGTAATAGGAATCACGACTTGCATGTCAATGAGTATGACAACCGGCACGAGCCATAGGAGTTGTCTTTATTTATTTATGACCTGCGTGTCAACATAAACGTCATGTAATTACTTTACTTTATTGCTAATCGTTAGCTGTAGTAGTAGAAGTAATAGTTGGTGAGACAACTTCATGAAGACACGATGATGGAGATTATGATGATGGAGATCATGGTGTCATGCCGGTGACGATAATGATCATGGAGCCCCAAAGATGGAGATCAAAAGGAGCAATATGATATTGGCCATATCATGTCACTATTTGATTGCATGTGATGTTTATCATGTTTATACATCTTATTTGCTTAGAACGACGGTAGTAAATAAGATGATCCCTCACTAAAATTTCAAGAAGGTGTTCCCCCTAACTGTGCACCGTTGCGAAAGTTCGTCGTTTCGAAGCACCACGTGATGATCGGGTGTGATAGATTCTTATGTTCGAATACAACGGGTGTTGACGAGCCTAGCATGTACAGACATGGCCTCGGAACACATGCAAAACACTTAGGTTAACTTGACGAGCCTAGCATGTACAGACATGGCCTCGGAACACAAGAGACCGAAAGGTCGAGCATGAGTCGTATAGAAGATACGATCAACATGAAGATGTTCACCGATGTTGACTAGTCCGTCTCACGTGATGATCGGACACGGCCTAGTTGACTCGGATCATGTAATCACTTAGATGACTAGAGGGATGTCTATCTGAGTGGGAGTTCATAAGATGAACTTAATTATCCTGAACATAGTCAAAAGGTCTTCGCAAATTATGTCGTGGCTCGCGCTTCAGTTCTACTGTTTAGATATGTTCCTAGAGAAAATTTAGTTGAAAGTTGATAGTAGCAATTATGCGGACTAGGTCCGTAAACTGAGGATTGTCCTCATTGCTTCATAGAAGGCTTATGTCCTTAATGCACCACTCAGTGTGCTGAACCTCGAACGTCGTCTGTAGATGTTGGGAACATCTGACATACAAATTTTGATAACTACGTGATAGTTCAGTTAAACGGTTTAGAGTTGAGGCACCGAAGACGTTTTGAAACGTCGCGAAACATATGAGATGTTTCGAGGGCTGAAATTGGGATTTCAGGCTCGTGCCCACATCAAGAGGTATAAGACCTCCGACGATTTTCTTAGCCTGCAAACTAAGGAGAAAAACTCAATTGTTGAGCTTGTGCTCAGATTGTCTGAGTACAACAATCATTTGAATCGAGTGGGAGTTGATCTTCCAGATGAGATAGTGATGTTTCTCCGAAGTCATTACCACCAAGCTGCTAGAGCTTCGTGATGAACTATAATGTATCAGGGACATATATGATGATCCTTGAGATATTCGCGATGTTTGACACCAAAAAGGTAGAAATCAAGAAGGAACATCAATTGTTGATGGTTGGTGAAACCACTAGTTTCAAGAAGGACAAGGGCAAAAGGGGATACTTCATCAAACAGCAAATCAGCTGTTGCTCTAGTGAAGAAACCCAAGGTTGAACCCAAACCCGAGACTAAGTGTTTCTGTAATAAGGGGAACAACCACTGGAGCAGAATTACCCTAGATACTTGGTAGATGAGAAGGCTGACGATAGAAGTATATTGGATATACATTGTGTTAATGTGTACTTTACTAGTACTCCTAGTAGCACCAGGGTATTAGATACCGTTTCGGTTACTAAGTGTTAGTAACTCGAAATAAAAGCTACGGAATAAACGGAGACTAGATAAAAGGTGAGATGACGATATGTGTTGGAAGTATTTCCAAGGTTGATCTAATATCGTACGCTCCCTCTACCATCAAGATTGGTGTTTGCGTTGAGCATAGACATGATTGGATTATGTCTATCGCAATACGATTATTCATTTAAGGAGAATAATGGTTACTCTGTTTATTTGAATAATACCTTCAATGGTATTACGCCTAAAATGAATGGTTTATTGAATCTTGATCGTAGTGATACACATGTTCATGCCAAAAGATATAGGATAGTAATGATAGTACCACCTACTTGTGGCACTGCCACTTAAGTCATATCGGTATAAAACGCATGAAGAAGCTCCATGTTGATGGATCCTTGGGCTCACTCGTTTTTGAAAAGTTTGAGACATGCGAACCATGTCTATTGGTGTATATGCATGAAGAAACTCCATGCAAATGGACCGTTTGGACTCACTTGATTTTGAATCACTTGAGACATGCAAATCATACCACATGGGCAAGATGACTGAAAGCCTCGTTTTCAGTAAAATGGAACTAGAAAGCAACTTGTTGGAAGTAATACATTTTGATGTGTGCAGTCCAATGAGTGCTGAGGCATGTAGTGGATATCGTTATGTTCTTACTTCACAGATGATTTGAGTAGATGTTGAGTATATTTACTTGATGAATCATGAGTCTGAATTATTGAAAGGTTCAAGTAATTTCAGGGTGAAGTTGAAAGATCGTCGTGACAAGAGGATAAAAGATCTATGATATGATCATAGAGATGAATATCTGAATTACGAGTTTGGCACAGAATTAAGACATTGTGGAAATTGTTTCAGAACTAATACAGCCTGGAACACCATAGTGTGATGGTGTGTCCGAACATCATAACTGCACCCTATTGGATATGATGCATACCATGATGTCTCTTATCGAATTACCACGATAGTTTATGGGTTAGGCATTAGAGACAACCACATTCACTTTAAAAGGGGCACCACGTAATTCCGATGAGATGACACCGCATGAACTATGGTTTAGAGAAACCTAAGCTGTCATTTCTTAAAAGTTTGGGGCTGCGACGCTTATGTGAAAAAGTTTTAGGCTGATAAGCTCGAACCCAAAGCGGATAAATGCATCTTCATAGGACACCCAAAACAGTTGGGTATACCTCCTGTCTCAGATCCGAAAGCAATAAGGGATTGTTTCTGGAATCGGGTCCTTTCTCGAGGAAAAGTTTCTCTCGAAAGAATTGAGTGGGAGGATGGTGGAGACTTGATGAGGTTATTGAACCATCTCTTCAACTAGTGTGTGGCAGGGCACAGGAAGTTGTTCCTGTGACACCTACACCAATTTAAGTGGAAGCTTATGATAGTGATCATGAAACTTCAGATCAAGTCACTACCAAACCTCGTGGGATGACAAGGATGCGTACTACTTCAGAGTGGTACGTAATCCTGTCTTGGAAGTCATGTTGCTAGACAACAATGAACCTACGAGCTATGGAGAAGCGATGGTGGGCCCGGATTCTGATAAATGGCTCGAGGCCATAAAATCCGAGAGAGGATCCATGTATGAAAACAAAGTGTAGACTTTGGCAGAACAGCTCGATGGTCGTAAGGTTGTTGAGTGCAGATGGATTTTAAAAGGAAGACGGACAATGATGGTAAATGTCACCATTAAGAAAGCTCGACTTGTCGTTAAGAAGTTTCCCGACAAGTTCAAGGAGTTGACTACGGTGAGACTTTCTCACTCGTAGCGATGCTAAGAGTCTGTTGGAATTATATTAGCGATTACTGCATTATTTATGAAATCTTGCAGATAGGATGTCAAAACATTGTTTCCTTGACGATTTTCTTGAAGAAAAGTTGTATGTGATACAACCGGAAGGTTTTGTCAATCCTGAAAGATGCTAATAAGTATGCAAAGCTCCAGCAATCCTTCTAAGGACTGGAGTGAGCATCTCGGAGTTGGAATGTATGCTTTGATGATGATCAAAGATTTTTTGGGTTTATACAAAGTTTATGAGAAACTTGTATTTCCAAAAGGGTGAGTGGGAGCACTATAGATTTCTGATGAGTATATGTTGTTGACATATTGTTGATCGAAAATGATGTAGAATTTCTGGAAAGCATGCAGAGTTATTTGAAAAGTGTTTTTCAATGGAAAACCTGGATTAGGCTACTTGAGTATTGAGCATTAAGATCTATAAGGATAGATCAAAACGCTTAATAGTACTTTCAAATGAATACATACCGTGACAAGATTTTGAAGGAGTTCAAAATGGATCGGCAAAGAAGGAGTTCTTGGCTGTGTTATAAGGTGTGAACATTGAGTAAGACTCGAAACCTGACCGCGGCAGAATAGAGAGAAAGGACGAAGGTCGTCCCCTATGCTTTAGACGTAGGCTCTACAGTATGCTATGCTGTGTACCGCACCTGAAGTGTGCCTTGCCATGAGTCAGTCAAGGGGTACAAGAGTGATCCAAGAATGGATCACAGGACATCGGTCAAAGTTATCCTTAGTAACTAGTGGACTAAGGAATTTTCTCGATTATGGAGGTGGTAAAAGAGTTCGTCGTAAAGGGTTACACCGATGCAAACTTTGACACTAATCCAGATTATTCTGAGTAGTAAACTGGATTCGTATAGTAGAACAGTTATTTGGAATAGCTCCAAATAGAACGTGGTAGCTGCATCTGGGAGATGACATAGAGATTTGTAAAGCACACACGGATCTGAAAGATTCAGACCCGTTGACTATAACATCTCTCACAAGCATAACATGATCAAAACCAGAACTCATCAAGTGTTAATCACATGGTAATGTGAACTAGATTATTGACTCTAGTAAACTCTTGGGTGTTAGTCACATGGGGATGTGACCTTGAGTGTTAATCACATAGCGATGTGAACTGGATTATTGACTCTAGTGCAAGTGGGAGACTGTTGGAAATATGCCCTAGAGGCAATAATAAATTGGTTATTATTATATTTCCTTGTTCATGATAATCATTTATTATCCATGCTAGAATTGTATTGATAGGAAACTCAGATACATGTGTGGATACATAGACAACACCATGTCCCTAGTAAGCCTCTAGTTGACTAGCTCGTTGATCAATAGATGGTCACGGTTTCCTGACCATGGACATTGGATGTCGTTGATAACGGGATCACATCATTAGGAGAATGATGTGATGGACAAGACCCAATCCTAAGCCTAGCACAAGATCATGTAGTTCGTATGCTAAAGCTTTTCTAATGTCAAGTATCATTTCCTTAGACCATGAGATTGTGCAACTCCCGGATACCGTAGGAGTGCTTTGGGTGTGCCAAACGTCACAACGTAACTGGGTGGCTATAAAGGTACACTACAGGTATCTCCAAAAGTGTCTATTGGGTTGGCACGAATCGAGACTGGGATTTGTCACTCCGTGTGACGGAGAGGTATCTCTGGGCCCACTCGGTAGGACATCATCATAATGTGCACAATGTGATCAAGGAGTTGATCGCGGGATGATGTGTTACGAAACGAGTAAAGAGACTTGCCGGTAACGAGATTGAACAAGGTATCGGGATACCGATGATCGAATCTCGGGCAAGTATCGTACCGCTAGACAAAGGGAATTGTGTACGGGATTGATTAAGTCCTTGACATCGTGGTTCATCCGATGAGATCATCGTGGAACATGTGGGAGCCAACATGGGTATCCAGATCCCGTTGTTGGTTATTGACCGGAGAGTCATCTCGGTCATGTCTGCATGTCTCCCGAACCCGTAGGGTCTACACACTTAAGGTTCGGTGACGCTAGGGTTATAGAGATATTAGTATGCGGTAACTCGAAAGTTGTTCGGAGTCCCGGATGAGATCCCGGACGTCACGAGGAGTTCCGGAATGGTCCAGAGGTAAAGATTTATATATGGGAAGTCTTGTTTTGGTCGCCGGAAAAGTTTCGCGCATTATCGGTATTGTACCGGGAGTGCTGAAAGGGGTCCGGGGGTCCACCAAGGGGGTCCACCTGCCCCGGGGGGCCACATGGGCTGTAGGGGTGTGCGCCTTGACCTATATGGGCCAAGGGCACCAGCCCCAAGAGGCCCATGCGCCAAGAGATAAGGGAAAGGAAGAGTCCTAAAAGGGGAAGGCACCTCCTAGGTGCCTTGGGGAGGATGGACTCCTCCCTGGCCGCACCCTTCCTTGGAGGAAGGGCCAAGGCTGCGCCCCCCCTCTTCCTTGGCCCTATATATAGTGGGGGAAAGGGAGGGCAGCCATACCTAAGCCCTGGCGCCTCCATCTCCCTCCCATGACACATATCCCTCCTCCCGCAGCGCTTGGCGAAGCCCTGTTGGAATCGCGCTACTTCCACCAACACGCCGTCGTGCTGCTGGATCTCCATCAACCTCTCCTTCCCCCTTGCTGGATCAAGAAGGAGGAGACGTCGCTGCTCCGTACGTGTGTTGAACGCGGAGGTGCCGTCCGTTCGGCGCTAGGATCATCGGTGATTTGGATCACGACGAGTACGACTCCATCAACCCCGTTCTCTTGAACGCTTTCGCGCACGATCTACAAGGGTATGTAGATCCACTCCTCCCTTATTGCTAGATGACTCCATAGATTGATCTTGGTGACACGTAGGAAAATTTTGAATTATTGCTACGTTCCCCAACAGTCAGCACCAGCAGCTACAGCTCCAGTGCCACCTCCAGCACCCACTCCATCAGCTCCAACTACTTCATCGGAAGCCTTCGTCCTTGGAGTTCTATCTACACCACCTCCCGAAGATCAAGCCTGAGAGACGTATATCACTATGCATTTTCAAACTTTTTGGTAACTTGTTGCCAAAGGGGGAGAAATATGTATAGATCGTAGGCTTCGAGAGAGAGTGTCTTGCTTTTTATCTCTCTTGCTATTTTGGTTGAATTACTTTATTGTGTGCTTGTGTGAGATACTTTATGTCCTTGTGAGATACTTATATGATCATGTGGTTGATCATATGCTACCTTGATGTTTGGTTGAATGATGCTATCCTTTATATTCCATATATGATCATTCACTTGCTTGGTGATGAGTGCATGCTTTTAATTTCTATCATTTTGAGCGCTCCACCAAGGTATATGTGACATGGAAGAGTAACCCATGATCCTAATCGATTGTGCATTTGCATTCAAAAGCAAATTTTAAATAATGCACAAAATTAGGGGGAGCTCTTGCTTATCACATACTTCTCAAAGCAACGATGTTTTTCAATCTTATAATCATTTGTCGAAGCTTTGATCTATATGTTGTCATCAATTACCAAAAAGGGGAGATTGAAAGTGCAACTATCCCTGGGTGGTTTTGGTAATTTCTAACAACATATAGCTCATTGAGCTAATGCTACTTGAAGATAAATATTTCAGGAAAAGCTCAATGATTGGCATGGCATGGATTAGAAAGTGGACCCCTCAAAATGCTAAGGACAAAAGGATTGGCTCAAGGTCAAAGCACAAGACTCTACATTTCATTTTTAGTGATCCAAGATCACATTGAGTCCATAGGAAAAGCCAATACTATTAAGAGGGGGTGGAGTGTTGCTTAATGAAGTTCTTGCTCAAAATGCTTAGTGATATGCTCCACAACCCTCAATCACTTTCTCATATCCAAATATATCCCAAACCAAAAGTCAAACTCGGCCCCACCGTAACTTTCTATCCGGCGCCACCGAGTTCACTTGACATAGTCACTGCCACAAACCCTAGTCTTTTCGGTACTACCGATAGGGATCTTAGTCTCACCGAGATGGGATTATAATCTCTCTGTTTCCCTTCGTAACGTTTCGGTCCAACCGAGATGAGCGATCGTACCAACCGAGATTGCAATGCAAACTCTCTATTTCCCTTTCGTAATGTTTCGGTCCTACCGAAAGAGCGAATCGGTCCCACCGAGATTGCCTGACCAACTCTCTGGTTAGTCTATTACCAAAATCGGCCTCACCGAGTTTGCGTAATCGGTCTCACCGAGATTACGTTATGCCCTAACCCTAATGGTATCGTCCCCACCGAGTTGACATGTCGGTCCCACCGAAAACCCTAATGGTCACATTATGAACTAAATCGGTCTGACCGAGTTGTATGATTCAGTCCCACCGAGTTTGGTGATTTGTGTGTAACGGTTAGATTTTGTGTGGAGACTATATATACCCCTCCACCCACTCTTCATTCATGGAGAGAGCCATCAGAACATGCCTACACTTCCAACATACATTTTCTGGGAGAGCCATCAGAACATGCCTACACTTCCAACATACATTTTCTAAGAGAGAACCACCTACACTTGTGTTGAGGTCAAGATATTCCATTCCAACCACATAAATCTTGATCTCTAGCCTTCCCCAAATTGCTTTCCACTCAAATCATCTTTCTACTAAATCCAATCCTGTGAGAGAGAGTTGAGTGTTGGGGAGACTATCATTTGAAGCACAAGAGCAAGGAGTTCATCATCAACACACCATCTATTACCTTTTGGAGAGTGGTGTCTCCTAGATTGGTTAGGTGTCACTTGGGAGCCTTCGTCAAGATTGTGGAGTTGAACCAAGGAGTTTGTACGGGCAAGGAGATCGCCTACTTCGTGAAGATCTACCCTAGTGAGGCAAGTCCTTCGTGGGTGATGGCCATGGTGGGATAGACAAGGTTGTTTCTTCGTGGACCCTTCATGGGTGGAGCCCTCTGTGGACTCGCGCAACCGTTACCCTTCGTGGGTTGAAGTCTCCATCAATGTGGATATACGATAGCACCACCTATCGGAACCACGCCAAAAATCTCCGTGTCTACATTGCGTTTGCTCCCTCCAAACTCCTCCCTTTACCTTCATATGCAATTGTTTTACATTCCGCTGCTATACTCTTAGAATTGCATGTGTAGGTTGTTTGCTTGACTTGTGCTAAGTTGCTAAAATCTGTCAAGAATTAAAATTGGAAAAAGACTAGATTTTTATTTGGTCAAGTAGTCTAATCACCCTTCCTCTAGACATACTTTCGATCCTACAGGGGAGGAGACGACGACTAGGGTTAGGGTAATGGTGTTGCCTCGTCGCTAGCCTTTTATAGCTAGGGACGGCGGGCTGCAGAACAGGAGATGATGTCGAAGGACAAGCATCGAACAAGTCACTACGAGAATCCGAAGGAGCGAACGTGTCATTAATGGCGAGTGGTTAGCGCTCATGTCGCCCCCCTCGCTGGTGGCTTTTGTGTCGGTAGATTATGTACAGATGGCAACGTTGTTTCAAACCCAACTATAGTGTGAGAGGAAAAAAGAAATGAACTTTCACTCATGCCACAACAGTTGAGTCTGGAACACACTCCAAACTAAGCTTTCACACCTTTCAAATATGGAGGCTAGAAGCTCGCTTTTGAAATGAATTTTAGGAATTACTCCCTTTGTTCACTATTATAAATGCCTTTTTTAAAATCTATTTGTCATACTAGTAGTTAGTACAACGATCGATAATGTACAAATGCATCTGTAATAGTTCCCCTAACAGATGTACTCTCCCTGTTCGGGTTTATTAGGCATCTTCGTATCCAGTGTAAAACTGTGACCATAACTTTAAACTAATAAAATCTAAACTATATGACAGGTAGGAATCCTATTTTAAATACAAATTCAGTGCATATTCTTAGCATTTAAATTATATTTTATTTGTTTTTTATGAATATATTTTATTTGTTATATGGAGTAGACGGTCAAAATTTGATCAAATATTAGGAGATCCAGTAAACCACGACAGAGGGAGTACTCTGTGAGCTAAATTTCCCACTTTGGATACGAGAAAGGGGACACCTAACTGGGAAGCGAGTGTTTGACCGTTCGATACGGCCATCGTACGGCTCTCGCGCCTCTCGCAGTTGCACTTGGTTTTTCCGGACCAAAAACCGCCGCTAGGGTTTTAACATCAGTGATGGATCATCAGTTCATTATTAATCCAACAAAAATTCGCGACAAATCTCTGGAGTAAAGCTCCGAGCTTTCCTTCAGTTTTTGCAATCCCTCGATGTCTCTACCGCCGGAAGCAAGTGACTAGTCATGCTTAGGCGGCTGCTGCTCCGGGAGGTCCAAGCTTGCGCGGAGTCGCTCCCCCAATCGAGCAATCAGATTGCGTATGCAAGAATCTGTGGATCCCCGTTGAATCTGACTAAAGATTCGCGTAAGTATTGCAATCCTCCTATCAGTTTCCGCTTGCCTCTAGTTTTTAGAAGAGGAGTCGTTGTTGGTTCTTGTGGCGTGAGATCTTTTCAGAACTCTGATGTCCAGCCGCCGGCTCGGTGCTTTTCCGGCGACGCCTGCGCGGCGCCTCCGGACAAGATCCCGGATTCGCCGGCGCGCGTGCTCCGGCATGGCCTCGTCCGTGCGAGCGCGCAGGCCTCGCTGCTCGAGTATCTCCATTCTACGCGGGGAATAGAGTTCATGCTCGCCGAGCACATGAGCAAGAACTCTCCGGCGTTCCTCGCCCGCCTCCTTGCCAACGCAGACGCCGGCGGCGGCGCCGATGTGAGATTGTCAGTCTCCAGGTTCCTCCAATACCACCCCATCAATGAGTTTGAGCCGTTCTTCGAGAGCATTGGGCTCAGGCCGTCAGAGTTGGGGAAGTTCTTGCCAAGTGATTTGATATACCTGAAGGATGCTGTTGAATTGCTGGAGAATTACCAAGTACTCTGTGATTATGGCGTGCCACGGACCAAGATTGGTAAGGTGTACAAGGAGGCCAATGAGGTGTTTGGCTATGGGCACAGTGTGTTATTCTCGAAATTGCAAGAATATGAGCAGCTTGGATTGAGCAAATCAACAATCACCAAGCTTGTAGTGTGTTGCCCCAAACTCCTTATTGGTGAAGCCAACCTTGAGTTTCTGCATGTTTTGGATAAGCTGAAAGCCTCTGGTATTATGCTCGGATGGTTTAGAGGGGGTTTGTCAGATGAGAGCACGCACAACTGGAGACGAACTCTTAAAATGCTTGAATTTCTTGATATGATGGGTTCCAACAACAAGACTCTGCTGGTAAGGCTGATCAAAGAACATCCAAGATTTGTGTTTGGCGAATCTGGTAAGAAGTTGTATCTTCTTGTGAGCATGCTGTGTAAATTTGGCATTCAGATAGATAGCATGCTACAGCTGTTCGTGCAGTGCCCATGGGTTCTAAACATGAAATTTCCAAAGAATCTGCAGAAGTCAGTGGATTTTTTGACTCAGATAGGAATGGAGGCATTCGACATTGCTCGGGTTGTCTCATCATGCCCTGAAATTCTTGGTGCTAGTTCTTGTCAGAGTGCTGCTATTGTGTTGTCTACCATGAACCTGTCTGCTGCGAGGTTATGTAATATCATAAAAGATGACCCTATGCAGTTTGGTACTTTGGTATCAAAGAAAAAAATTGCAGCTGTGACAAAGATAGACAGTTTTTATCTTGGAGAGAAGGCTGAATTTTTGCTGAAGATCGGCTTCATTGAGAACTCTGACGACATGGTGAAGGCAATGTCCCATTTTCGTGGCCGCGGTGACCAGCTTCAAGAGAGGCTAGATTGCTTGGTCGATGCTGGATTGGACTATGAGGATGCCTGCAGCATGATCAAAGTGGCCCCATTTATACTGAACATGTCAGTGAGTATGATCAAGAAAAAGATCAGCTACATTCTGAATGACATTGGATACACTCTTGAATCTATTGTTGCTTTTCCTGCGATTTTCGGGTACAGTTTGGAGAAGATGAAGCTGAGATTCATGATGTACAAGTGGCTCACCGAAAATGGTGTCAAGATCAAACCAACAAACAAGAACAAGGTAAACAAGTCCATGGTAGCCTTGAGCACCATCATGGCATGCTCAGATGTCAGGTTTGTGAAGCAATTTGTGAATTTTCACCCTGGTGGACTGGATCAATGGCAAAGGTTGAAGAATTGTTCAACTATTCAGTAGGAATTACAAGACAAATATTCAATTTTATTTGGGAAAATATTCTGACACACAAGCTTTATTTCTTCAGCTGCCCCCTTGCAATGCAGGGCTAAAATACAAATCTTGACACATCTTCACAAATGCCATGTCTGAAAACTCAAGTTTTCATATTTGGAGGTTTTTACTTTAGATCTTGACTGAAAAATTGCTAGGACCTATTTGGAGAGGAATATCTCTTGGAAAGCTTTGGTATTTAGTTATTAGTATGTTGTAGGATATATCAGTTCATCACAATTGTATACATGTATAAACCTGTTATTAACATCCCATGTGAGGTTGACCAGCGGTATAAGGCTAATTGCCAGTCAGTTTCCAGATTACCTTTTTTTCTGTAATGTTAGCGATAAAATTTCTATGAAATCACCAAAGTCCATTCCAACTCTTTGTTGGCCCCGACTTTATCATTTACAGTTCAACTGGTAGTATGGCTTACAGTTTCATTCTAACCGATATATAATTGACAGAGACTTGCCTATTATATTAAAGGCTGATTTTAGTATTACACGTGGATCATCGAAACTCCGTTTGGTTGGACCATTTCTGCCGACCACCATCAGGTGTGCGTACTAGAATAGAGAGAAGTAGCGCTGAATGTTTCTATGTATGCTTTGTGATAACTGATAAGTACTTTGTGATTTGTCGATCTGCATCTGCCGGAGCCAGTGCGGGAGCTACCACACTGAGCTGCACTGAACCTTGTGAATTTTGTATTGTGATTAATGCTTGTGATTTTAGGGTTGTAGTATGAAGATCTATTTTGACCTTCTGAACCTAAATAGGCTGTGCCTCGGTTGTCCTTATCACAAAAGATTTAAGAACAAGGCGCGATGTCCTTGTCAAAAAAGATTTCATAAATACCAAAAAAGGCATGGAGTATGTAAGAGAGAAAATTTCCGAGCATTTGGTATATTCTGTGTTTTGGTTTTGTCTATTCATCAAATGATTTTCACTTTTCACATTGAAGCTACTCTTAAGACTGCTGAACATTTTGGAGTACAGTCTCAGTGTGTATCATGCTAGGAGCCATGTACAGGCAACAATATAACCTGAAGCTTTGTTTTGGCTGTTTGCCCCATAAAGGCAAAGTCCGCTAGCGCTGAAAGCTGTTCATGTAAAAAACAAGTGAGCCCTCTGCTTGATGTCAAGAAAAAAGTGAGCCCTCTGCTTAAACCAGGTCCATGCATGTAAACACCACTATCCTACTAGAAATTATATGCTCTTGTTGATGCTATGGAATACCCCAAATTCATTTATATATAGATTTGTTGTTGATTCCAAATTGTTGTAATTCATACATCAAGAATGTTCCAGGCCGGCAGTGAAGCTGAAACTCTTACATGTTCAGCTAATTGGTGACAACGACACAACTTGGCACTTGGCTTAATGGGGAAGGAAAAGCTTGATCGGTTCAGCCAACCGTGGAAAGAGATGCAGTTGGTCTGGAAGATGTCTCTTAGTTGCAATCAAGTACTCCCTTCCCTCTGTTCCAAAATAAGTGACTCAACTTTGTACTAGCTTTAGTACAAAGTTAGTACAAAGTTGAGTCACTTATTTTGGGATGAAGGGAGTAGATACTTGGTATGCATGCGAGTAAGTGATCACTTGATTACAGAATCAGGGTGCTAATTAGATGATTTCTTCACTAATTGCCGGACGAATTTCCATTTTTCATGTTCTGGCCTCATTTTCTGTGCTATTCGGATTTTCCATGCAAACAAGGAGACACTTTATGTCTGGTATACCAAAACTTTTATCACTTGGTTGTAAAATTATGGTGCTAATTACATAATGTCTTCACTAATTTCTGATAGATTTCAGTCGTTCAGACTCCGATATCATTTCTCTGTGCAATTTGGATTTTATCGAAAGAAAGGGACGCACAAGATGGGGTTTAGGGAATGGAATTTCTAGACAGCCTTACCCTTGCATAATACGCCTCTGCCACTGTGCTAGGCCGGTCGTTGGCTATTTCGATACATCGCAACAGGAAAAATACTTAATGCTGGTGTCCCAGAGCTTTACCTTTCCAATTTCATGCTCTTAGGATAGGTATAGCTGTCATCTCTGTTCAATCCTGTGATTATTTGATTTTGTTGTGCAAACCTCTGATTTCTCTGCTTAGTATAAATTTTCTGTTCCACATTTCAGTTTAGGTTAAGGCACTGTGATGAATTGTGATAATCTTGTTTACTAAACCAGTTTTTGCTTACTTTTGTGTCTAATTTTCTATATCATATTATAATATAAGCACAACATGACACAATTCAGCAGACTACAAACGGAGTGTAAATATACAAACAATTGCTAATTTATATAAATTATTTTCCACCTCCTTGCAACTTCGAACGTGCCTTGCGGACATGGTTACTTATGTGCCCGAGTGGCATGGTACGCTGAAAGCCTTCCTAATTTATTTCTCCAATCATCACATCAGAATTACTGCAAATATAGTAGGATTCATAAATTATCTTTTTCATAATAAAACCATAAATGACTTGTAACTTTTGTTGTTCCTTTTTGCAAGCCATCCTTTATTCCTTTTTACCACAATATTTTGCTATTTTTGTACATACAAGTATAATCCGTAAAGAAGTTCCTTGAACAATCATTCAGCTGCATCTTTGGCAGCAGTCTCGAACGCCCTCATGAATATGTTTGGAGGCTGACCACCACTGAGTTGATATTTTCCATTGATCTGAAATAAACAGCACAAAAAGATATCATGCACAAGTCACTAATAACTGGATAAGAGGTGAAAGGGACACTAACAGTAAAGTAGCTAATATTCATACCACAAAGTGAGGGACTCCAGAAATGCCAGAAGAGTACTTGTTGAGTTCTTCCTTAACCTTGTACCACCAGAAAACGGATTAAGAAGCTGCAGCCTTTTTCCCAAAATAACGATGGCCACCAGGAGCAACGGTGAGTAGAAAACATACCTCATCGACTCCTTTGCTAGGGTCCAGCAGAAGTTCTTCTGCTCCTTCTATGCCCACCTTTCTTGCAGCATCCATAAGAACTTGCCTTCACAGATTTGGAAAATGAATTTCACAAGACTGAAGACAACAGTGGTCAACATAGAAAGAAAGATTAAGGAAAAGAAAGTGCGGCAAGTTGATTAGAGGTTTACGTTTCCTCGAGTGAATGAAGCAACAAACAGCTTACTCTGGTAGCATGGGACAGTTTTAGTTCACATTATCCTCTGTTGTTTTCAGATGCTATAATTCTATTCAGAGGTGTGGTGCAGCATGAAGACAGTGAATGGCGATTTTTTGTTTGTCAATACAGAAAACAAAATGATGCAGCACATGTAACAAATAAAAATGGGCACGCGTTATTTGCTTTTGCCTCATTATGAGTAACTCACATCTAGAGTAGAAAATGGTCATCAAAAACCATGTGTTAAAGGTGAATGTATCTGGCACAGGACTTGTAGCACAATTTCACCTCAATAATTGTCACATGCGAAGGTGTATTCTTAATATGATGTATTTATTTTGCT
>NC_041392.1:235385885-235389708 GCF_002162155.2 Triticum dicoccoides
TTTAGCTAGTGCAATGAAATGTCCAGATTACAATACAGTTTCTTTCAGAGGAATAACGGGGCTTAAAAATCATTCCAAATCTTGTACCATTAAAAACACAGAATATGCATAATGTGTCAGTACCAAAAGCAGTTGTCATACACAAAGGACACCAACAGGTCAACGCAGATTTATTGTAAATATAAAATGCATAAACTGTAGGATTAAGGTAAGAACAAAAATCGAAGAAGCAACAGTGGTCATACTCATGGAATTTAACATGTACTCACCTATCACCAATATATTTTCCTTGGCAAAAATAACTGACGAATAATTCATCTACAAGAGCATTTTGTTTATCGTAGCCTTGGTGTCCGGCAAGTGTTATGAGCCTATGGCTGTCCATTGTATTCCCGCTGCATTACAATCTTTAAGTCAGTGCACTGAAGACCCATACACATGATGCAGGTGTATGGAACAGTTTAGAACCAATTCACTTACGTGAGTCCTGACATGTCATATTCAAAGCCAAGTCCTCGGAACATCTGCAAAAATAGGATGGCAACAGCTAAGTACACATTATATGCCATGTGAATAAATAACATGGTCAAGTTGAATGAGAGGACCTCTCTCATGCGAGCAGTTGCACGCTCAAACTGCACAGGGCCAAACTTGGTCTTGTAGAAATCAGATTTCTTGACACCTTCCTTAGGTGCATCAGGGTTCAGAAAAAATGGATGCCAACGAACCTATAAAGCAGAGACAGTCACACTAGCATAACACTGTGCTGATACGAACTGTGAAGTTAGATCATGGTAGTGATTTATTGAAGTGAAACCTCGAAATCGAACTTGTCCATGGTTTGTTCCATAGCTTTCTCAAGATTCTTTTTCCCAACAAAGCACCAAGGGCACACTGTATCCGAGCTCACATCGATCTGAATGAGCTTCTTGCCAGTATTTGAAGCCATATGTTTAGCAAATCTACAATTGAACAAAGAAGTTATTGTCAAATTGGCTCGTAATTGGCCTCCGAGAAAGCACTGACAGATTAGTCCACTTCAAAAAATGTGAATCTTTGAGGGGTATTTTCTTTCAAGAGAAAAGCTGAATTTCTGAAAGCTGAGAAGGTGCAAAAGCATTGCCAGGGCTTTGTTTCAGTACTCTTCCTGAAGAAGGCATTTTGACTCCTGAAGAAAGCTATAATTCACTTTGCCTAGGATCCAAACACCCCTGACCAGAGACAGTCATACATATGTCAAAATAATGGATTGATCGCAGCTTTGCAAGTTTTTCTGGATTATTGCTCGGTTTTAAACCACCGAAAGTGATCTTGTGAAAAGAAAAACAATGCAGTTTGTTACAGTGCATATTTTCGCTAGCCACTTAAAACTAATACTCCTTTTAAGATTTCCATTCTACGAATCCCTTCTTGGGCATCCGATGGCAATCGAATGGGAAATGGGGATTTATCACCACACTCGTTTCACTTATTGAAATCTAATTGACCATCGCTCCAATTAGACCTCAATGGCGTTCTCCCCACCCAGTGCAGCTGCCGGGAAAAAAATCCGAGCTACAGTTTCAAGGCAAATCGCACTCCACTTTTCGCATCCTCAAGTAACAACAACCAGGAATTGCGCTTCGCCTGGAGGCGGAGTTCTTGCATCACCCAACCATGCCGTCCCCAAAGAAAGTACAGTCGCTTTTTTTTTCTTGGAGCAAATCCGCATGATGATTAACCGGAAAGAGACAAGTACTACTGCATACATAATACAGTATGAAAGAAGATGGAGAGGATTCTGAACCTGAGAGCTGTGGGCTTGGTGAGGAAGGGGGCGCGGATGGGGAGGAGGCGACTTGGCATACAAGTGAGAAAAAAATCTGCCCCTTCACTTGTGATCTGGGTATTGGTATCTGTTCGCGAGGCGAGGGGGAGGTGGCGGTAGGTGGGCAGAAAGAATAGGGAGAGTTGGCGTTGTTTGCTCGTGGACTTTTGTGTGCTTGGGAAGAGTTCCACTCCACGTCGTGGCTTTGAGCGGTAAACACGTGTTTGGCTCTCAAGCCAGCTCCAGAATCAGATTAGTGAGAGGTTGTTGTGAAATGTCAACTAGTACACTTCTTTTTTCTCAATTTTTTTCCTACCAATTTTCTTTGCTCGCCTGTCTGTTCTTTCCTCATTTTTTTTCTTAAAAGGACTGAGATCTATAAAGGTTCATCAGAAATACAACGCATTTCAAACATGATAATAATTACAATGAGGATCATGCACCACAGAATGACCATTATCGCCATCAGAACGAGCCGCCGATGTGCCGCCGCCGTCGCTCTCATACCGAAACCGCCCTAACCTTGTTGATGATAACAGGAAAGTCTTTGTGCACGTGTTTGAGCTGTAGTCGTCGTCGTCGTCGTTTAACAATTGAATCGATCTGAAGAACCTGACATCAAATCTAGTCGTCACGTACCCATGATGAGAAAATCTAACCTCGCCTCGCCGCCCCAAGGAGCTGACATGAATATACAGCAGAGCTCCGTCTAATCCATCTCTACTAATGAACTTGAGAAGGATCGGAGCCTGGAAAATTGACTCGAATAAGAAGAGCCACCATCCACCGCCGCCTCTATGAGTATTAAAACCCTAAGCTATCTACTAGACGGAGCCGTGGCGAATTCATTGGTTTGCTGACGAAGATCGAGAGGAGGAAGGCTTTGCGTGAGAGTGGAAAGAAATTCGATTTTGACTCAAAAGTCCTATTTTGATCCTGAGCTCAAATGCTCCGTGATGAATAGTAAAATCGACAAAATAGTAAAAACAATAAAAAAACTGAAAAATTCTGTGGTAAATTTTGACAAATTTTTGTATGCTTTCAAAATTTGAGCACGAAATGATATTCGTGAAAGGCGTGGCAAAAAAGACAAAATCAGCACTTCAATTTATTTTCAAAACTTGCATTTTTGGAGCATCGATTTTTTTCCCACGACTTCCACGAATGTCATTTTGTGCTGAAAATTTGTAGGCATACAAAACATTTATCAAAGTTTACCACAAAAAAATTAGTTTATTTTGATTATTTTACTATTTTTTTCCGGTTTACTGTTCATTAGGGAGCATTTGAGCTCGGAAACATATAGTCCATATCCATTTTGTCTCAACTTGTTTTATTTTTGACAGTTCAGTTCATTTTCTCATATTGATGATCATTCCTACAAAATTGTTAATTCATAGCTTATTAGCCTAACTTGATGGTTTGCAAGTGCTTTTATAATTCAATGAAGCCGTTGTTAGCCAAACATTTGTCCATGGGTTATGAAAACATGATGGGTAAATTGAGTTATTGAAACAAAATTAAACGATAGACATATTCGAATTCTCAACACATAAGATGATGCACTCTCTTTCTTTCTTTCCAGTCTACATATAAAATTTGATTTAAGTCACACTTTGTAAAGTTTGATTGACTTTTATACGAAAAAATATCAACATTCACAATATGAAATCAATATTATTAGATGCACCATGAAAATTAATTTGCATACTATATAGCTTCAGTATTGTAGATGTTGATATTTTTTAATATAAATTTGGTCAAACTTTACGTAATTTGACTTCAAAAAAATCTTATATGCGGAACATAGGGAGTTTATTGACTTCTCGACGCAAAAGGCACACAAAAGATGAAGTACATTAAACCAGCGAAATTCCCCTAAAGATCTTGGATGACTCACCAAAGCACAAAAGATAGTTAGAAAAAAATCGTATGTGAAAATAAGTTCCACGCAATTGGGCCATCCTAGACATGAAACTAGAAACTTAGCCACTCACTCCCGAGCTAAATTTTCTC
>NC_041392.1:235389931-235446507 GCF_002162155.2 Triticum dicoccoides
TTGGTGATTTCTATCCAGTGAGATTGTGATTTTCTTTTTTGAGATTCCGAGAGACTGAGACGTGGTGATTTTGACCCCCTAATTTACTCTTTCAGATTTCAGTTACCATTTCCCCATTTTCTAAAGAAGTGAGAATTTTCTTTTCATGTGCAGGCGTTCGCAAGCTCCCATTAGAATTTTTTCCCAAATATTTAGGAACATAATCTTCATGCAATCTAATGAACGATTAAAATCATATGACAACTCTGCTTCAAAAATAGTATTTCATTGTAGCTATTGCATGATTAGTTCCTACATGAAATGTGCGTTAGTTTCTCAGTTTTTAAAATACCATGGTATTTCAAAACTTCGGTATTGCAATGCTTGGGAAATGAATACTACAATTTTTTAAAAACTGCAATTTTCTAAGTTTTAGGAAAACTACAGATATGTTTGGCTGGTGTTGTTTCACTATAGTTTTGACCGATAGTTACACAACTTAATCTAACTTACACCTTCGGAGCTACACACACCAGATCAATGCTAACGACCGCCCGGCTGCATGCATCGTTGTACGGCATTCTGATCGCTGAGCTAGGAAGTTGCGGACGTGATCGGCCGTAGTTAACTACAAAGAATAGGAATCAGTATCCTGTTTAACTAGGGTGGTGCACGCGATGGAGAGGAATGAATCAACACTACGAAAGAGGATACTGCCATGAGGTTAGTTATGATTAAAAACAAAGCTGCGCGGTAGTGAACGAGCGTCTTTTCCTCAGTTTGAGAAAAAAGAGGTCCGGACCTCTTTTTTAAATACTCCAAAAAAACCACAGTATCAACAATACCACAATTTATGAAACTACACTTTTTGGTATAGCCAAACACCTCAAAGTATTCAAAATTACAGTTTTTTAAAAAATCATGGTATTCTAGTAATACTTTGGAAATACTTTACATCCAAACGAGACCTAAGTGTTTCTCAAACCAGGGTCATGTAACGCTCTCGATGCGGCTATATCTCCTACGTGCCGAAGCACGCCTTAGAGGCATAACCGCATTAAAAGCAATGTCGCAAGTGAGGTAATCTTCACACAACCCATGTAATACATAAGGGAAAGAGATACATAGTTGGCTTACAATCGCCACTTCACACAATTACATGAATAAAGCATTACATCATACAGATACACACAAGGTTCGACTACGGAACCAAAATAAAAGAAGACTACCCCAAATGCTACACAGATCCCCGATCGTCCCAACTGGGCTCCACTACTGATCAACTACCACGAAACAACACAAAGGACAAGATCTTCATCGAGCTCCTCCTTGAGCTTGGTTGCGTCACCTGCTCGGTTACATCGGCACCTGCAAACTGGTTTTGGAAGTATCTGTGAGTCACGGGGACTCAGCAATCTCACACCCTCGCGATCAAGACTATTTAAGCTTATAGGAAGGGTAAAAAGGTATGATGTGGAGCTGCAGCAAGCGACTAACATATATGGTGGCTAACATACGCAAATGAGAGCGAGAAGAGAAGGCAAAAGCACGGTCGAACAACTATGATCAAGAAGTGATCCTAGAACAACCTACGTCAAGCATAACTCCAACACCATGTTCACTTTCCGGACTCCGCCGAGAAGAGACCATCACGGTTACACACGCGGTTGGTGTATTTTAATTAAGGTCAACTTCAGGTTTTCTACAACAGGACATTAACAAATTACCATCTGCCCATAACCGCGGGCACGGCTTTCGAAAGTTCAAAACCCTGCAGGGGTGTCTCAACTTAGCCCATCACAAGCTCTCACGGTCAACGAAGGATATTCCTTCTAGCGGGAAGACCCGATCAGACTCGGAATCCGGGTTACAGGACATTTTGACAATGGTAAAACAAGACCAGCAAAGCCACCCGAATGTGCCGACAAATCCCAATAGGAGCTGCACATATCTTTGTCTCAGGTCACACTGGATTGTCCAAGGTTCCGGTAGGCCAGCCCAGAGTTGCCCTTGGTGGCCACCGGCAGTTGACAGGTTGGACCAACACTTAGAGGAGCACTGGCCCGGGGGTTTAAATAAAGATGACCCTTGGGCAGGCCTACCCAAGGGAAAGAAAAGGCTAGGTGGCAAATGGTAAAACCAATGTTGGGCCTTGCTGGAGGGGTTTTATTCAAAGCGAACTGTCAAGGGGTTCCCATTATAACCCAACAGCGTAAGGAACACAAAATCCGGGAACATAACACCGATATGACGGAAACTAGGGCGGCAAGAGTGGAACAAAACACCAGGCATAAGGCCGAGCCTTCCTCCCTTTACCAAGTATATAGATGCATTAATTAGATAAGAGATATTGTGATATCCCAACAAGTAAATATGTTCCAACAAGGAACAAACTTCAATCTTCACCTGCAACTAATAACGCTATAAGAGGGGCTGAGCAAAGCGGTAACATAGCCAAACAAAGGTTTGCTAGGACAAGGTGGGTTAGAGGCTTGGTTCAACAATATAGGAGGCATGATAAGCAAGTGGTAGGTATCGCAACATAGGCATAGCAAAAGAGCGAGCAACTAGCAAGCAAAGATAGAAGTGATTTCGAGGGTATGGTCATCTTGCCTGAGATCCCGCAAGGAAGAAGAACGAGTCCATGAAGAAGACAAATGGACGTAGTCGAATGGATCCTCACAACTCTAGAACGGAACCAAAGCTAACGAGGGAAACAACCCGGAAAGAAGCAAACAACATAGTAAACAACCATCACATAACATGGCATGATGCACAAACAAGTATGATGCATGTCCGGTTTAATGAAGCATGGCATGGCAAAAATGCACAAACAATCCTACAAATTAAGTGGAGCTCAATATGCAACGGGATGCATATTGACAAAACACCACAATCCATTATTTAGTTTGATCTCGTTTATGTACCCAACAATATTAAATGTTGTTAAGCATGTCAAGAGATGAAACATAAAGGAATTATCTATCTAAACAATTTAATTGGGGCCGGATATAGCAAACAACAAATTCAGTAAATCCCCATATGCATTTAGCAAATTAATGCAAACAACAATTTTAAACATTCTTGATGTTGTTAACATGATGCGGATGACATGAACAAGATTATGCAATTTTTATTAAAAGTTGACAAGAGCATTATGAAGCACTTGTCACCGTGGTGGAGAGGAAAGGGGTGCCACGGCAACGATAACGAAAACGGTGCCACGGCAACGTTCCGGTTCCGGAAACTCGATTGAGATGCCGGTGGAAAAGAACAAGTGTGACGGGAGCGTGTCATGCAATGAACGGTGGGGTGCTCCCGGTTACCGGGTTCCCACGGGTCGACGACGGTGATAAGGCAAAAGAGGGGCGACGTGCACCGACAATTCGAGCATGGAGCAAGCACGAGCATCTCATACACCACACATGCATTCATTCACGGGCGGTCGTCTCAGGGTTATACCTTCGAAGCGTGCGAGCGGGACAGTACTCATTCGGTGCAAAGTAGAGGAAGTAGCCGTTCTCACGACGACGGTAGTGGAAGTAGTCGTTATCACACGCTCTAGGGTCGGCGGTAGAGGTTCTCGCGATCTCGGCGACGGTAGTGGTACATGTTTATCATTGCTTGAGTTTCCGTAGACGTTCATGTCATCGGTGTCGTGGTACTTGGGGTCTTCGGACTTTCCGGTCCCGTTCTTGCGACGGTAGTCGTTCACGTTCGTTCGGATAGGTACTTGATGACTCCAACGTCTTCGGGGTGACGGTAGTGGTACACACGACATCGGGGTACTTGTCGGTCCGGTCTTGGCAGCGTAGATGTACACGTTGTCGGGGTACTTGTCACATCATCAGGTGTAGTTGTACATGAGGGTCTTGACGAATCCGAAGGGGTACTTGACGGGTCCGGCCTTGGCGATTCAGGTTTCGTAGTGTCCTGGTACTTGATGCTTGGGATTGATTCCACGGTTGCATGCATCCACGGCAACACAGCGCAGATGCAAAGAGGCAAAGACTTGGCATGGTTCCGGTGGTCGAACAAGGCAGGGCAGCTCGGCCACATGCGCTGCGGGCGGCAGAGGACAAGCAGAGGAGCAGCAGCGCGAGGGAAGGCAGGGACGCAGGCGAGGAGCAGCCCCAGCGGTGGAGCTCCATGGGAGGCGTAGCCATGCGCGGCTGCTGGAGATCCTCAAGCAGAGAAGAAGCCGGCAGGCTGCGGTGCCCGACGGCCCTGGCGACGCGGTAGGGCGGGCGAGCTCGACCCTCGCGCCCATGGCGGCAAGGAGGAAGACCATGGAGGAGGCGCATGGGTCGCGGGCTCCTGGCGGGCAGAGTTAACGCAGGGGAGGCGCTGGTCCTGGCGCGGCGGCGGGCTTGCCGGCGTCGAGGATGATGCAGGAGAGGAGAGGCCGGCGGCCGCGGTACAAGAAGCAACCGAGGCGCGGCTTCCGGCCATGGCGACGGTGTGGCGGGTCAAGGGCGGCGTCGCTCCTGGTTCCAGCGGGAGGAAGAACATCCCAGTCGTCTTCGAGAGGCGCGATGCAGAGGGAGGAGAGGAACTGCGAGCGAGAGAAGGTATCGGGCGAAGGGGAGAGGTCGAGGGATCTCTCGATCCCTCTGGCGGCGCGAGTGAAGATGCGAGGGAGAGGATCGATCGGGATGGGGTTGGCTCGGGCGCCTAGGGTTAGCGCAGGGCGCTGGGCCTAGGGTGCAAATGGCCTAGGTGGGCCGGCGTAGGAGGCCCATTGTGGAGGGCGCCGGCTAGGCCTTAGAAGGAGAATGGGCCTACTGCTCTCTCTCACTCCTCTCTAAAACTTCTCCTTTTATCTCCCAAAACAGAAAAAAATATCAAAGAAAAAGAGAATAAAGGAAGTGTTAGGGATAGAATTTGCGAGGGAGGTTAATTTCCCCAGACTCATAAAGATGAGCTTGTTCCAAGAAAATAGGAAAGAGCACATGTGTGAAGTTTGAATTCCAACTCATTTGAATTTAATTCAAATGAGTGTGAGAAGGAAGTCGGTATTCGATAGGTCCAAAAATGTTGGGGATTTTGTTCGAGCTCCGGAAAATGGTGAAAGAATTATTGGCAAGACTAGAGAGTCGAAACTTGAAGAAGAAAAAGTCCAAGGGATTTAATATGCAAGTGGGTTCACGGGTGATTCCAAAACAATGGAATTTTAAATATAGCTCCCTAATAACGGGAGGATATGTTATAAAGAGAATCACCATGTGAATTTCCTTGGTTTAAATGGACCGAAGATCCATGCAATTTATTTAGAGAGTTTTAGTTAGCTTTGAGAAAAGATGGTATGATGACATGATGCAATGCACATGATGCAACGAACCAAACAAATCTCACGATGAAACCCGGAAACCCTGGAAGGCATCTGAAGCTCCGGTCTTGGGGCATTACAAAACTCCACCACTACGAGAGGATCTCGTCCCGAGATCTAGGATGGCACCGGAGGGAAAAACGGAAGGGAAAGAGAAGAGGTAAAAACTAAGCTGCTTCTTTGACAAACGAATGAAACCAAAGAACCTTTAGATGTTGAACAAGTTGAACGGAAGAAAACAACAAAGATGCACAAAGTTGAAAACACTCCATTAGAAAAGTGGAACAAGGATCATTACTAGAACCCTGTAGGTTGAAAAACATGAGAAAAGGGTTGCAATGGACAAGAAGTACATCCAAGCACTCCGGTATAAACGAGATGTACAAGGAACGATAAGGATCAATCACTATGACACTCCGGTTAAAACAAGATCGAGAAGGAATAAGATTGATATAATTTGGGCAGCACTCCGACTGAAAAGGAAGGAATTGAATATGATCTTGGCAAAACAAGATGATGGGTCGAAGTT
Source organism: Triticum dicoccoides (assembly GCF_002162155.2). Taxonomy (NCBI): domain Eukaryota; kingdom Viridiplantae; phylum Streptophyta; class Magnoliopsida; order Poales; family Poaceae; genus Triticum; species Triticum dicoccoides. The sequence goes on from NC_041392.1 coordinate 235,395,769, forward strand.
AGCGACATCACAATGCCTCTGGATGAAGGAATAAAAGGTAGATCGTCGGAACAAAAGAACAGAGAATAAAACACCATCTTCTAACTCAAATGAGCTTGAAAAGCATCTTGAAGAGAAAGGTCGAATGGAATTGTTGAAAAAAAACAACAACGAAAGAATAAATTTGAAATGGGCTTAAAGAATACATCTTCCATTATGAGGTGACAACCTTCCACTCACGGGAAAAAGAATTGGATTGATATGAACAAGAAGACGAGAAAATATTTCACCGGGAGGGTAGATGGAGAACTTGGATCGTATATTATCACCATTAATAGGAACAATCCTTAGGGAAGGCTTTAGGTGAAATATAACCCAAGATAACTCCAACGAAGAGGTTGATGGATTTAAAATATCTCATTCTTAACAACATGTGAATCATGAAACATGAACTCAAATTATCAAGAATGACATAGCACCACCTTAAATGGTACGGAAGAAAGAATTGCACTCCGGATTGCAAGATGAAGAATGCTTGAGTTCCTCTGAAAAGAATCTCAATGAACATCTCGAGAAGGAATTACGTCCTTGATGAACCAACATGTAGAACCTCCATGAAGAACTCTGGTAAACAAAAGGATAACGAAAGGAAGGAGAAGTTGAAAACTCAAGGTGAAACCTTGTAAAGATTTAGAAGGAGCTTCACGACGAGATAATGCGGAAAAGCTAGGAACTCCAGAAAAGAAAGATGAAGCATCTTGAACTGAGAGTGAGATAAGATGAACCTCCGGAATAAGGAATTGAATTTACTCGATGAAACAAGAATGGGGAATTACATTATGCTTATCCTTCACCAATTTAATTGATGACAAGCAACGGATTTGGCATACTACTTATTCTCGTTGAAAAAGGATTAAGATAGATATGGAGCAAACTTGGGAAGGTCTTCAACGAATCACCGATAGAATTTGGAAAACAATGAATGACTTGATACGACAACGAAAGGAAGAGATCTCTTGAACGAACCACCGTTTGAATTGAAACACGAATAAATTGATATGATAAACGAAGGAAGAAGAAATCTTGAATGAACCACCGTAAGATTAAAAATGAACAAAGAAAAGATAATGAAAACACCAGGAAGAATTTAGAAAATGAACAAAGATGCTTGAGAGAATTTAGATACATGAGAACGAAGAGATCATAAACTGATTAGAGAATACTTGAATGATGCACCGGTAAGATTGGAGAATGATAACTGACAGCTGAGAATGAATATTTCTGAGATGATGGGCTCCAGAGAATCAAACTGAAAAAAAACTCCTGAATTACTCCGGATGGGTGAAAATAATTCTCACAATTGAATACAATTATGAGAGGATGGCAACGAGCTGGAATCACGAATCTTGAAGGGAATGGAGCAAGATTGAGAGAAAATCTTCTTCGGTCTTCCAATCTGAGAATGACTACGAGAAACACCACCATGAATTATTTAGACACTCCGGAAGAATCAAAACGAAGAGGTTGAGCCAACGATGAAAAGAATTCGATAGATCTTGGAGAAAAACATAAGACTGATGATAATTCATTCTTACGTCAAACTTTAGAAAGGAATTTGAGAAGCTCCGGAAAAATAAGAAGAGTTAGGTAAGATCCTGGGAAAAGACCTGTGGGTTAGGGCCCACTCAAGAGAAACACTGTTGAAATGATTTAAAGAGAGAGATTGCACCGGTTGAATTAAAATGGCTTGAATGAGATAACAACCTTGGAATAGGTTTGAACGAATCTTGAAGGAAAAGACGAGCCTTCCGAGATATCTTCAGCACTCTGGAATAATTGAATAGCGAGAAATGAATGACTAAAGAGGTGCACCGGCAAGAGAAGACATTGAAATGAGGAAAAAGGTATGATCAACAAAGCTTGACTTGAATCCACCAAAGAAGAAAAAGAATGGAGAATATTGAGCTAATAGAGCATCTTTATGAGAACCACCGGGTAAGAACATTGACGGAAAATAATGGAGAGACTTCACATTAATAAGATGGATACTCTATAAAGAAATCCGAGTCCTTGAAGAAACAAGGGTGGGAGGGTGGGAAAACAAAGGCATATTGGGACGAGTGAAACGAACAACGTTGAGAAGACTTAGAATTTAAACTTGCGGATAGAAAGAATGATGGGATCATCTCGAAGAGAAGCGATTAGTATTCACATAGAAATATGAGAACACCGCTTAGACAAGGGATCGAATCCACACTTGACATTGAAGCAACTCGAATACCACAACTCAAAAGCAAAACAAAGGATTGACTTGCAGAATAAGCCGGAACAAACATATGATAGAGATTTCGTCTGAAGTTTTCGTGGTGGGGCCTACACGGGCTCGATCGTACAGCACCATCATGTACAAGGCAGTGCACATGACATCCGAAGCGTCCCCGAGTCGGCATAGCCCAGGACTCTTTAAGACACAACGAGACCACTGTAAAACCAACCGTGGATAGGCGGACCACTAGACGTCGAACCCCAATTTCATATCATACATCTGTCGGAAAGATATCCTAAGAGCTACTTGAATTCCCACTTATAAACTCCCGAAATTTTCCGGTTATGCAATCAGGTGTTGGGGATACAGGGGAAGCATAATATCTCACCCAAACTAACAAATCCTACATCCAGCTGTATCCACCCTTCAACACATAACCAAGAAACCTTCGGAAATCGTTTACCTCAACCTTCGAAAAGCATCCGTTATACGAGTTATGGCAATACTCCCGAACTCCCGCCCCAGTACTGAGTGGCATCGAGGTTATCTCACCAACAACTGCATAAAAGAGATTTTCGATGTCGGCGAAACTAAACTCAGGTATTCCAGAACTGCAACGATAAAATTGTGACGACAACACCTCGGAGCTCAACTCCCCGAGGCACTGCCACAACCCCTAAATGACAGGAGGCACCAAGAACAATGTTCTCGTCACAAATCAATCGGAACGATTCCAAGATACCCGCGTGATCCTAAATTTTTTTTAGTGAAATTTGAGAAGAGAAGAGTCAAAACTCTACGTCAGGATGCCTTACCAGAGCGATGAAGGGACTGGGGAGTAAAAAGAGTTCCTAAACTCTCCGATATATATAATCCTAAATGACTCAAAACATTTCTAGACTCAATAACGCCAGCGATTCGATCAAGCAGGGGGCTCCTAAGGTCGGGGAAGACTCTGATTACCAACTTGTAACACCCTCGATGCGGCTATATCTCCTACGTGTCAAAGAACGACTTAGAGGCATAACCGCATTAAAAGCAATGTCGCAAGTGAGGTAATCTTCACACAACCCATGTAATACATAAGGGAAAGAGATACATAGTTGGCTTACAATCGCCACTTCACACAATTACATGAATAAAGCATTACATCATACAGATACACACAAGGTCCGACTACGGAACCAAAATAACAGAAGACTACCCCAAATGCTACACAGATCCCCGATCGTCCCAACTGGGCTCCACTACTGATCAACTAGCACGAAACAACACAAAGGATAAGATCTTCATCGAGCTCCTCCTTGAGCTTGGTTGTGTCACCTGCTCGGTTACATCGGCACCTGCAAACTGGTTTTGGAAGTATCTGTGAGTCACGGGGACTCAGCAATCTCACACCCTCGCGATCAAGACTATTTAAGCTTATAGGAAGGGTAAAAAGGTATGATGTGGAGCTGCAGAAAGCGACTAGCATATATGGTGGCTAACATACGCAAATGAGAGCGAGAAGAGAAGGCAAAAGCACGGTCGAACAACTATGATCAAGAAGTGATCCTAGAACAACCTACGTCAAGCATAACTCCAACACCGTGTTCACTTTCCGGACTCCGCCGAGAAGAGACCATCACGGTTACACACGCGGTTGGTGTATTTTAATTAAGGTCAACTTCAGGTTTTCTACAACAGGACATTAACAAATTACCATCTGCCCATAACCGCGGGCACGGCTTTCGAAAGTTCAAAACCCTGCAGGGGTGTCTCAACTTAGCCCATCACAAGCTCTCACGGTCAATGAAGGATATTCCTTCTAGCGGGAAGACCCGATCAGACTCGGAATCTCGGTTACAGGACATTTCGACAATGGTAAAACAAGACCAGCAAAGCCACCCGAATGTGCCGACAAATCCCGATAGGAGCTGCACATATCTCTGTCTCAGGGCACACTGGATTGTCCAAGGTTCCGGTAGGCCAGCCCAGAGTTGCCCCTGGTGGCCACCGGCAGCTGACAGGTTGGACCAACACTCAGAGGAGCACTGGCCCGGGGGTTTAAATAAAGATGACACTTGGGTAGGCCTACCCAAGGGAAAGAAAAGGCTAGGTGGTGTAAGTGCATCTAGTGCCACCCCTAGTTGGTTTTGGAGTATTGACGACAAACCTAGTTGAGGGACTAATGTGTTTGTGAGAATTGCAGGATAACACACGTAGAAGTCCCTCATTGATTCGGTTTTACTACCAGAGATGACCCCTAAAACTGTATGAAGACATTGAAGTCAAAGGTGGTATATGAAGATATTCACTTTGAAGACTATGACAAGAGAAGACACTATATGAAGCCTATGGAGCTCGAAGACTTAGATCTTTCGTAGTTCTTTTTATTTTGTGTTGAGTCATAGGAACCACCGTACTGTTAAGTGGGGTCCAAGAGAACCAGTCAGAATGACTAAAGTGATGCCTAAACCAAAAACCTATGTCTTCGAGTGAAGACTATGAGAGCGAATCTTGTCCAGAGTCGGACAAGTCAGCTTTGCTTGTAGCCCAAGTAAAGTTGCCGTGTGAGTTTGAAATCTGACCGTTGGGACACGTGTCAGTTCCTTAGTGACCCAGGGTCATTTCGGACAAATCAGGTCATGTTGCCAAGTGGCTATAAATAGCCCACCCCCTTCAACCATAAACGGTTGGCTGCTCAGATTGAAAGCACGGCTTTTGTCGTTTGAGAGCAACCCACCTCGAAGCCTTTGAGAGAGAATTCCTTGCGAGGATAAAAGCCCTAACCACCAGAGCCAGAGAGAATTGGGCATCACTTAAGTCTTCTTGTCTGTGTGATCTGAAGACTTATTACACTTGAGGACTGTGCATCCTCCAGCCGGTTAGGCGTCGCGTTCTGAGCATCCAAGAGACATTGTGGATTGCCGGTGAACGAAGTCTGTGAAGGTTTGGGAGTCTACCTTGAAGACTTACCAGAGTGATTGGGCGAGGTCTATGTGACCTTAGCTCAAGGAGAATACGGTGAGGACTGGGTGTCCTGAGATGCGTGTTCATGACTGGGTGTCTGGGACTGTGTGTCCTAAGGTTTAAATACCTAGCCGCTCCAACCAGACGTACAGTTGTCACAGCAACTGGAACTGGTCCAACAAATCATTGTCTTCAACGAGTCACTGGTTTCATCTCCACTTCACTTTACTTATTGTTACTCATTGTGAAGTCATTGTATGTTTGCACTATCATTTGTCTTCATTGAGTGACTGCGTGTTCTGTTTGGCTTCACAATAACTTCCTACCTGATCCTTACTACCTAGCTGCTATTAGTCTTTGTGCTTTCACTTCATTGAATACTTGACTATGGTTTGTCTAGTGTAGTCTACCTTCCGCTGCATGGTAATAGGTTTAATTCTATCGTTTGTCTTCAAAACTTCTATGTTCTGAAGACTTTCATAAAAATTGCCTATTCACCCCCCTCTAGTCGATATAACGCACTTTCAATTGGTATCAGAGCAGGGTGCTCCCTTGTTCTGTGTGATTCGGTTTAACCACCTGGAGTTTTAGCTATGTCGACTGTAGGGATAATTAAAGTCTCCGCTGCGTGCCCTGTCTTCGATGGAACTGAATATCCCTACTAGAAGAATAAGATGCGCATGCATCTTGAAGCCATTGACGTCAACCTATGGTATGTCGTCGAGAACGATGTTCCCAAGGCTGGAGAAGGTGTCACTGCTGCTGATGTCAAGAAATTCGTTCAACTGGACTCTACTGCCAAGAATATCATCTGTGGTCATCTGACCAAAGGACAGTATGGCCGTGTGAGTGCTTTGAAGACATCCAAGCTGGTCTGGGACTGGCTCTCCAAGGTCAATGAAGGCATCTCAACCCAGAGAGATCAGAGAATCAGTGTCCTTCGCAACCTCTTCAATCACTTCAAGCGAAATGACAATGAGAATGTCCAGCACACATTTGACCGACTCACTGACATCACAAATAAGCTTCAAGCCCTCGGCGCCACTGAGATTACCAAACACGAAGTCGTCAATACGCTGCTGAGATCACTTGATAGTTCGTTTGACATCTTGGCCCTGATGATTCAAGAACGTCCTGATTTCAAGACACTTGATCTGTCTGACATACTTGAGAGGCTCAACACACATGAGTTTCAGCTTTCGGAGAAAAGAGATATCTACGGTCCAAACTATGGGCGAACTCGTGCCTTGAAGGCAAAAGCTGTCTCCTCATCTGAAGAAGAATCTGACAGCAGTTCTGATGATCCTGAAGACATTGGAAGGGAACTTGCTATGCTTGTCAAGAAGTTCCAAAAATTCACCAAGAAGAAAGGCTTCAGAAAGTCTTCCCGATCAAGTTCAAGGAATGATGAAGCTCCTGCTCATGACTACAAGAGGAAAACATGTCACAAGTGCAAGAAACTTGGCCACTTCATCTCTGAGTGTCCACAGTGGGACAATGAGAAGAAAAAGAAGAAGAAGAGCAAGGAATATGACTCTGATGACAAGAAGAAGAAGAAGAAGAAATACTCAAAGTCTTCTTTCAAGTCTTCCTCAAAGTCTTCATCACACAAGAAGAGCTCATCTGGCAAGGCACGTGCGTTTGTTGGCAAGGAAATGGATTCAGAGGAGGAGTCTGCTTCTGAGGAGGCGGAGGTGGAGTCTGAGGAGGAATCCGACTCAGGCGTCGCAAGTCTGGCTACAACATACGTTGCCAAGTCCATCTTCAACACTGAAGACAATGACTTCATCACCGACACCGATGCAAATGACAAGGACTACTCCGCTTCTACCTACTGCTTCATGGCACGCGGTGCCAAGGTAAACACACGCACTACTCACTATCAAACATCTAGTGACGATGACTCTGATTGTGGTTCAAAACCTAGCTACAAAACACTTGCTAAAATTACAACTGAACAACAGAAAGCTATGGAACATATTCAAAAACTGTTAGACAGAAGCGATGATCTGTTAGGTGCTGAAATGACTCGATCGGAATCCTTAATTGAAGACATAAAAAATCTTCACGTTAAGTATCAGGAACTTGAAAGTCGTCATGAAACTCTCTCAACAACTCATGAAAAGCTTTCCTATGATTATCTTCAAAGGAAGCAAGATCTTGAGAAATTGAGAGCGGTTCATGAAGATCTTCAAACGGAAAACGAGTCACTTCGCGCCAAACAGATCAGTCCCGCCCAGGAAGGATTTGAACCACCATGTCTTAAATGCATTGAGCGTGATAATGCTACTTCTGTTGCTGAATATTCTACTGCTAATGCTATTGCAATATCTTCAACTGTTGATGTGGTAACTAACCCCTCTGCTGAGGATACCACCACTATTGCTGATGAGAATGCTAGGTTGAAGACATTGATTGAAACAGGGATGTACAAAAGTCTTCAAGGGCATCAGACACTATGTGATGTCCTCAAAAAGCAGATTCTGAACCGAAACCCTAGGAAAGAGGGTGTTGGGTTCGTAAGGAAAATGAATGCAGATGGCTCTTACTGGAAACCTGAGCAGTACCCCAAAACCATGTGGGTTGCTGCAAAGGAACCTTCAGCAGATCCATCCAATCTAACTGGCTTCACTTGTGCTAACCCCATTATCATTGATGAATCCTTTGATGCAAACTATATACTATTTAAGAATCAGAATGGAGTGTTTGCCAGGTACATTGGTACTAACTGCAGGAATGGACCGCCTATGAAGAAGATCTGGGTTCCGAAAAGGTGTCTGGAAAATCTTCCTGTGAATGTCTTCATGACACCTCACGTGAAGAAGACAAACCTCAGACCAAAGGCTTCATACGGTCCAAAGGCTTCATACAGACAGAGGACTCACCTGAGTCGCACTAACGCAAATGTTTTGCAGGGAAACCATACTCAGGCATATGAATATGAGAGCGGTTCATCAAACCGCCATGTTCATAAGACCAAGAACTATTCTGCTTATTCTTATGAGTACTATTGTCCGCCTGCAAGACTGTTTGCTAGGGCTTCAAAGCCAAAATTCTCAGATGCTGCACTTAGACTTATTGCTTCTAAGCCACCCTTGAAGATGTGGGTGGCTAAGAAAGCTTAACTCTCTTTTGCAGGGAAAGGTCTCCAGCAGAAAACCAAAATCGTCTGACGCTATTGCTGGGGACCTTAAACATCTTGTAGGGCGCAAGATCAAATGCCCAAATGGTCTTACTATGTACTTCGTACCTGAATCACTTGCTACTCTCCCTATTAGTCCTAACCTGGATCTAAGCTTTCATAACCCACTGGTTCGTCAAATGTTTTTGCTTCATAATGCTCTTGGTGAAGCCTATCCCCCTAACTGCACTATAGGGTACGACACCAGCGTCTTCAGAATGGATTATTGACAGTGGGTGTACAAATCACATGACTGGCAAAAGACGTCTTCTTATGGACTCAACCTTACATCCATCCGACAAGAGCCACATCACATTTGCTGACACTGGTAAAAGTAAGGTATTGGGTCTAGGTAGAGTTGCAATCTCAAGGGATCAACACATGGATAAAGTCATGCTTATTGAATCCCTTGGCTTCAACTTAATGTCTGTCTCAATGCTTTGCGATTTGAACATGATCGTAATGTTTGGAAAATATCGTTGCCTTGTACTAATGGAATCTGACAAGTCTCTAGTGTTTGAAGGGTATCTAAAAGATGATTTGTACATGGTAGACTTCTCAGCAGGACCACAGCTTGCAGTATGTCTTCTAGCAAAGGCTTCAGAATGCTGGCTCTGGCATTGGAGGCTTGGACATGCTGGCATGAGGAACCTCCACACCCTTGCGAAGAAGAAGCATGTCATAGGCATCGAGGGCATCAAGTTCAAGAAAGACCACTTATGCGGTGCCTGTGAAGCAGGGAAGATGACGAGGGTCAAACATCCCTCGAAGACAATCATGACCACAACTCGACCCTTCGAACTGCTTCACATGGATCTTTTCGGTCCCATTCATTACTCAACTCTTACTACTACTGCTTGCCTCTATGGCTTCGTTATTGTTGATGATTATTCTAGATATACTTGGGTGCACATAATCCTTTACAAGACTGAAGTGCAGGATGTCTTCAGACTCTTCGCCAATCGAGCTATGAACAATTATGGCGCTAAGATAAAACACATCAGAAGTGACAATGGCACTGAATTCAAGAATACCGGCCTTGATACATATCTTGATACCTTGGGCATCACACATGAATTCTCAGCCCCGTACATGCCACAGCAGAATGGCGTCGTCGAACGCAAGAACAGAACACTAATTGAGATGGCCAGAACGATGCTAGATGAATACAAGACCCCAAGAAAATTCTGGCCCGAAGCCATTGATACTGCATGCCATACAATCAATCGTGTTTATCTTCACAAGCTACTGAACAAGACATATTATGAGCTCCTTACTGGCAAGAAGCCAAATGTCAGTTACTTTAGAGTATTTGGCGCAATGTGCTGGATCAAGGACCCACATCACACCTCAAAGTTTGCACCAAAAGCACATGAGGGTTTTATGCTTGGATATGGAAAGGATTCACACTCCTACAGAGTCTTCAATCTCTTTCATTACAAAGTGGTTGAAACAGTGGATGTGCGGTTCGATGAGACCAACGGTTCACAAAGAGAGCAATTGCCAAATGTGCTAGATGAAGTTTCATCCAGTGAATCAATCAAGCTAATGGGAACTGGAGAAATTATGCCTTCTGAAGCTCATCCTGAAGAAAAACTTATCATCTCAGTACCTGATCAACATGAAGACAATGCTCAGCCTGAAGACATTCCTTCCAACAACGACAATGAACAGCAAGAGCAAAGTCTTTGCCCTGTACATCCTCGCGTTGCCAATGAAGTGCAGATTGAAATAATAATTGATAGCATCAATGCACCTGGTCCACTCACTCGTTCAAGGGCAACTCAGCTAGCAAATTTCTATGGCCACTTCGCATTCGTCTCAATAGCAGAACCCAAGAAAGTTGAAGAAGCCTTCATGGAACCTGAATGGATTCAAGCTATGCAAGAAGAGCTTCAACAGTTTGAGCTGAATAATGTATGGGAACTGGTTAAGCGTCCTGATCCACGGAAGCACAATATAATAGGCACCAAATGGATATACCGCAACAAGCAAGATGGGCATGGTCAAGTTTTCAGAAACAAAACTCGTCTCGTTGCTCAAGGATATACTCAAGTGGAAGGCATTTACTTCGATGAAACATTTGCTCCTATGGCTAGACTTGAAGCCATACGCATACTGCTGGCCTATGCAAATCATCATAACATACTTCTATATCAAATGGATGTGAAGAGTGCCTTTCTCAATGGCAAGATTGAAGAAGAAGTGTATGTTGCACAACCGCCTGGCTTTGAAGATCCAAAACATCCTGACATGGTATACAAGCTCAACAAGGCACTGTATAGCCTCAGACAAGCCCCTCGGGCCTGAAGTATAGTGAAGAGTTTGGATATATGATGCAAGAGCAATATTAGATGTCTATGATGGGAGAGCTAAAGTTCTTCCTCGGTCTTCAAATACGACAACAACGCAATGGCATCTTCATATCTTAAGATAAGTATCTCAAAGATTTCCTGAAGAAGTTCGGTATGCAAGACTGCAAAGGCTTCACAACACCAATGCCAGCCAAACATCATCTGGGTCCTGACGACAATGGTAAAGAGTTCGATCAAAAGGTATACCGCTCCATGATTGGTTGTTTACTTTATCTATGTGCATCTAGGCTAGATATTATGCTTAGTGTTTGCATGTGTGCTCGATTTCAAGCGACACCAAAGGAGTCGCATCACTTAGCTGTGAAGCGAATTCTTCGATATTTGGCTCACACCCCAACTCTAGGATTATGGTATCCAAAGTGCTCAGAGTTTGATCTGGTTGGATTCTCGGATGCTGATTATGCTGGTGACAAAGTCGATCACAAGTCTACATCAGGCACATGTCACTTTCTGGGACGATCACTTGTATGTTGGTCTTCAAAGAAGCAGAACTGTGTATCTCTCTCCACTGCTGAATCTGAATACATTGCTGCTGGATCTTGCTGCGCTCAGCTTCTGTGGATGAAGCAAACACTCAAGGACTATGGCATTCATCTGAAGCAAGTGCCACTTTACTGCGACAACAAAAGCGCCATCAAGATCGCCAACAACCCAGTTCAGCACTCGAAGACAAAGCACATTGAAATTCGTCATCACTTTCTCAGAGATCATGTTGTGAAGGAAGATATTGATATCATACACGTCAACACTGAAGAGCAATTGGCAGATATCTTCACCAAGCCCTTGGATGAGAAGAGGTTTTGTAAGTTACGGTGTGAGCTAAATATCCTGGAATCCTCAAATGTCCTGTGATCAGGCACACATTCTAACCCTTATGCATATTGATGACTTAGATGTGCAACACACAAAGTAAAGTATATCTTCAATCAATGAAGACATACATTCTAAGTGTGAATACATTAATGTGGAATTTGACTTCGGAGTGCCACGATAATTGTGCGCCGTCTCTGGGTCTAATACTTCCTATACGGTGGGTAATGCCACCACCAAACGTTCTATTTTGAAGTGTTTCACTCATGGTGTTACCTTGCAATGTCTTCACATTTGGTTTGGCTTCGATCTCAACATATTTTCATGATTATCTTCACTATGTTGATTATATATATATATATATACTAGTGTTCTGTCCTCTACAGCATTCACTTATAGCTATGTCTTCGTGTTGAATCTTTTGAACTAAGTGAATGTGATCGGACCCTAACCTCTCTATGCTTTCTATCTCAAACTCTATCTCTCCAAGTCATATGCATTCTATTGAAACTGTCGAATGCCTTCTCTGCGTCCTTAGCAGCAGAAGATACAGAGACAACCATTAAGTCCGTTTTCAATGCTCATTCCTACACATGAAATCCGGAGAAGTAGGAGCGACCACCCAACAACCCAGGCGTGCGTGGGACGTGGAACAAACCCCAAAATTCTGCATAATGGCCACGTGTTCCTCAGATGCGAATCGCCAGGGGCACCTGTGTAATAGCACAGTGCCGCCCCTGTGCCTATAAATACACACTCACAGCGGTCATTATCTCTTCTTCCACCCTCGCACGAATCCTAGCACCACCACTAGCTCTCGACGACGCCGGCGACGAAGCGCTTCGCTGCCGCAACCTCTCCAACGCCGTCTTCACGCCGACCACGGACATCGTCCTCTCCGCCGTCGCCGTAGGTGTCCTCCGTCACCAAGTTAGGGCATGGAAGAGTGAACTGCTCGGCCTCATCTCCCACTCCGTCTAGCAGTTCTCAGTGTGGTAAATAAAACTCCCTTTTTACAGCACCGTTGATCCTATTGATCTGTCACTTTCTACCACAAGCAGTTTCTGTTCACACAAGCTAGATCTCTCTCATACTGCATCTCATAACATGCCTAGTATATTCACTTGTGCTTCACAAGGTAGTTAGATTCCTCACTTGTACTGATCTGTGGATTCGTACAAATCTGGAACCAACTTCTTATCTATGAGTGAATGTCTTCGCACGATGAGGTCAATGTCTTCTAAACATATTTATCTTTAAAATCTTCTGAGAATGCATATGACCTCTTCCCCTTCCCTCGCACCTTAATGCTGTCACAGGTACATGTCCGTGGGAGAATCCTTTGGTTCTCATAGTCTGCATTCATTTGCAGAATTCTTACAGCATCACATAAATTCTCCCGAAGCCAGTTCCTGTTGGTCCAGCAAACAAAAACCTTTGAAGCCTTTGAACGTCTTGAAGCCTTTCAAGTTAAAGTTTATGGCTTCAGAGAAAGCAGCAAGGAAGGGTGGCAGAAAGCATTGTGGTGAGACCTCCAGAGATCTGCCAGATGAACTCTCAGAAATGTACAAGACAGATCCTGAAGAGGATTACAGTCAGCGCAAGACCCGAATCCAATGGATTCGAAGATATTGGGCAGAACAATGGTTCAAATACAGATTTGTGACCCAGGAGTATGCTGAGAAAAACGCCATCAAGAGACCGTGGGGAGACATCCTATTCAAGAATCTTCTACCCAGGTCCAGAGATGAAGCCATTGCTCACGGCTTCTATCCATGCATGGTCCGTGGACCACAGCCTGCTGATGCACACTCGTCGTCACTGCTATGGTGTCGTGACGACAATCTGTTCAAGCGCAACTTCCAGTTTGCTCAGAACTCAGCGAAGCAGAACAAGAAGACTTTTGGGTTAGACTTCAACCCTGGTCCCTCATATCCAAGGGCAGATGGCACACGACATGCAGAACCCAATGTCATTGGTCCTTTCACCAACCTTGAAGGCCTCATCACCTACATCTTGGTTCAAGGGACTGCAGTGAATGAGCCTGCAGCTGACACTGAGTCTGATGACGCGCCTGCAGTGCCGAAGCCAAAGCAGTTGAAGAAGCCAAAAGCTTCAAACCGGCCCCTTCACCAAAAATCTCAAGGGCGAAGCCATTGGCAACTGCACCTCCTGAAGACAGTGTGCAGTCTGAAGACTTATCACGCGTCTCCAAGCCCCAGAAGGCCAAGATGCCTCTGTCTCACACTGGCAAAGAGCTAACAGCTGATGCCATTCTGCGCAACGACGACATTGATCTGTCAAGTGATGAAGATCTTGCAGATGACGCTCTTGAGCAACTCATCAAGAGCAAAGAAGAAGCAGAAATCTTCAATGATCTGCCTCTCTTTGATGTCACCATCATCCACAACTTCATTGACGAGTGGTTTGACACGCCAAACATCAGCTTTGAAGATCTGCAGCTACCCATTGGCCTCAGTGTCGCCTTCCAAGGCGCCATTGCTTCAGAACTTGCTATTGCCCAGCGCATTGTTGAACTGAAGCAGAAGATTGACTATGAAAAGGCTCAGTTCAAGAAGCATATGGCCAAGCTTAGCGTGCAAGAAGTGAAGAACTTCAAGACAATGATGCACAAGCTCAAGGAAGCCTTTGTGAAGAAGCGTGCAGAAGCTCAGGGTTCGCGTGAGCGCATGAAGACTCTGGCTGACAGATGTGTGCAAGCCTATAATGAGGCTGAGAAGCGCAAGGCACTTGGGCGTCCTGGCATCGACCCCAGGATGGCCGCAAAGAAGAAGAAGAAGCCTGCTACGGCTGAACCTGATGCACCAAGGCAAGAAGTAGTTCCGATTGTCTTCCCAACTAGACTGACTGGCTCGAAGCCAAAAAGCCGGTCAACAGCTTTAGAGCTCAAGAAGACAAGAACTGCTGAGGCTGAAGCCAGGAAGAGGAAACACTCTGAAGCCTCTCCTACTGCCCCCACCAAGAAAAAGAGAAAGACCAAGAAAGCTCGGGCTACTCCCACAGAGCCCTTGATAGTTGAACCCATTTCTATGGTTCATCCTGACGCAGAATGTCAACTGACAGTTCATGAGTCTGCTTCCACAGAGGCTCCTGAAGCTGAAGACATTCCAGCAGCTGATCCCATTGCTGCTGAAGACATTGGTCATCATGACAATGTAGAAGATGATGCAGTCCTTCCTCAGTTTGAAAATAGCGAACTCATCAGCATTGGTCGTCCACTGACGCCAATTGCACAGGATGCTTCATGGGCGGATCACCCACAAGAGGAAGAAGACTATGAAGCCCAACCCACTCCAACTTCACAGGCGTCGTCTGCGTTACGCAGGCTTCGCAAAGGTCCAAAGCCTCAAGTCTCTGCTGAAGACATTCCGGCTGCATCAGCCGCAGAAGAAGAAGTACCACAAGATCCCACTCCCCTGTTCCACCAAGAAGTAGTTCTCCAGGAGAACGTGCCTGTGACCGACCCTCCAGCTAGTCAAGTGGAGGATGAAAATCTTGAGGCTGCCACAACCAACAATGAAGCTAATGTGGAGCCCTCCCCAGCAAAAGCTTCAGAAGACAACGAAGCCACTGATCCCGCCACTTCTGTTCCTGAGTCTGCTGCCGGTCCCCAATTCAACTATCATGTTGAGCACCGGCCTCAGGTCCAGAAGTCAATCCCAAGACTGCCAAGGTTTCCAGGTCCTGCATCAGCACCTAGCTCCTTCAACATCAATGGCTTCAGGGCAGACAACACGTTCTTCAATAGCTCCAGGAACCCCTACTCAAGGGAAAGGATATCATCTGATCGGTTCTGGAGCTATCCTCAGCGAAGCTATTACTCTTGCATTCTTTACAACCAGGTCGCATCTTCCCACACAAGCGCCTTGACATTGAAGCTATAGCTGGTCTGCCCTGTCTCGAGGAAGCGTTGGATTGCTTCAAGCAAGTGGGTCTGCTGTAGTTTGTTACTGCTGAAGAGCATTGGAATGAAGAGCTGCTGCTACAATTCTATGCCACACTTCACATCAAAGGGTACAGCAGAGATCCGAAGACTTGGGTCCTGGAGTGGATGACTGGCAACGTTCATCACGAAGCCAATGCATTTGACATCATTGAGCTCACTGGCTTGCCCACTCCTGGCGATCTCTTCGAGCAAGGCTGTCAGCTGCATGCTGAAGCTATTGAGAGCATCTTTCAGCGGTCAGAACCTAATATGAGTCAAATGCTCAGCATGATGAAGCCATTGCCCCAAGATGCTGCGTATCCCACAGAGTTCTTCGTTGAAGACCTTGAGTACCTGCCCAGAACCATCTATCACATCATCAGGCGAACTCTCTGGCCTATCAAAGGGCACTCTCCAAATGCCAAGCTTCAGGGTGCAATGAAGACTTTGGTCTTCTATATACTTCATGGAAATGCTTCAATGCACAGGACTTCTTCATACGCCAACTTGCTGCATCAGGCATTGATCTATTTGGTTTGAAATTCTACGCCCCTTGGATCATACGGCTGATCAAGCTACACTCCGCCATCTCGTATCAGCCCTCAGCCCGCAACCATCGGATCTTCTTGCCTGACGTGGACATGTCTACTGAAGCCATATATTCTGAGCCTGCCAAGCAACCTCTAAGTCTTCAGAATGCAGACCATCAGAGTTTTACTCAGAATGTTGAAGATGTTGAAGCAGTTTCTCGGGTGTATCCTTTGGCTGGCACTACACATGCACCACACCCTGCTTCCACTGAAGCCACTGACAGTGCCACTGCTCCAAGACCCAAGAAGCGCACTCGTGTTCTCAACGACCGAGAGCTTCTTATGGCTCTACATCAGAAATAGGATAGGCATCATGACTGGCTGAAGCGTCAGATGAAAAGCCTCTTGGTGGATGTTAATCGCACTCGAAATCTTGCCACCAAGAATGCTTTCGTTGCCCATGAAACATGTCGCCGCACATGGAAAGGGCTCACGATGACATGTTCTGAAGCTGATCTTCAAGAGGATGGCTTCTCTGAGAGATTCAAGTTTGACTCCACACCTCCTCAAAGGGATGTGCTACTAGGAACTCCATCCCTTGAAGACTCTGAGTTCTCTTCATCTGCTGCCACAGTGACTGCCAGAATTATTAAGGAAGAAGATGATGCTACTTCATCGCCACCTCCTTCAGCACCTCCAAGCTCTTCTGCACCGCCAAACAACACCAACAACCCTGCTACTTCACCTACTCCTCATGGGAACGAGTAGAGGCTCTATGTCTTCAAACCTTTTTGGTCATTACTGACAAAAGGGGGAGAAGCATATGAGATTGATAGTCTTCAAGCGGGTCCATATGGGCGGGTGCTTTATATTTTGCTTCGTGCTTACAACTCTCGTTTTTGCTACATTTGGTTCTTATGAGTTGTAACACTTAAACTAGATGGTCGTCTGCTACTTATTTGCCACCTTGTATTGCGAAGATAAATTCCGCATGTGCGACGATAAATTCCGCACTTAGCTCATTCTGCAGACGTCCATTTTCCATTATGCATGTCATTATCTTCATATACTTTCACATGCATAGTGGATTGTCATCATAAGTTGAAGTGGATCTCCACAAGTACAACCCGCCATGTGCATTTACATTCCAAAAGCAAATTAACTTATATGCACATCTTCAGGGGAGCCCTTGCAACTTATGAAGACAATTCCTTATCCTTTACAATTTCACAGATTATATTCCCCGTTGAAAACTTCAACTAGTTTGTCATCAATCACCAAAAAGGGGGAGATTGTAAGTGCATCTAGTGCCACCCCTAGTTGGTTTTGGAGTATTGACGACAAACCTAGTTGAGGGACTAATGTGTTTGTGAGAATTGCAGAATAACACAGGTAGAAGTCCCTCATTGATTCGGTTTTACTACCAGAGATGACCCCTAAAAATATATGAAGACATTGAAGTCAAAGGTGGTATATGAAGATATTCACATTGAAGACTATGACAAGAGAAGACACTATATGAAGCCTATGGAGCTTGAAGACTTAGATCTTTCGTAGTTCTTTTTATTTTGTGTTGAGTCATAGGAACCACCGTACTATTAAGTGGGGTCCAAGAGAACCAGTCAGAATGACTGAAGTGATGCCTAAACCAAAAACCTATGTCTTCGAGTGAAGACTATGAGAGCGAATCTTGTCCAGAGTCGGACAAGTCGGCTTTGCTTGTAGCCCAAGTAAAGTTGTCGTGTGAGTTTGAAATCTGACCGTTGAAACACGTGTTAGTTCCTTAGTGACCCAGGGTCATTTCGGACAAATCAGGTCGGGTTGCCAAGTGGCTATAAATAGCCCACCCCCTACAACCATAAATGGCTGGCTGCTCAGATTGAAAGTACGGCTTTTGTCGTTTGAGAGCAACCCACCTCGAAGCCTTTGAGAGAGAATTCCTTGCGAGGATAAAGACCTAACCACCAGAGCCAGAGAGAATTGGGCATCACTTAAGTCTTCTTGTCTGTGTGATCTGAAGACTTATTACACTTGTGGACTGTGCATCCTCCAGCCGGTTAGGCGTCGCGTTCTGAGCATCCAAGAGACACTGTGGATTGCCGGTGAACGAAGTCTGTGAAGGTTTGGGAGTCTACCTTGAAGACTTACCAGAGTGATTGGGCGAGGTCTATGTGACCTTAGCTCAAGGAGAATACGGTGAGGACTGGGTGTCCGGGACTGTGTGTCCTAAGGTTTAAATACCTAACCGCTCCAACCAGACGTACAGTTGTCACAGCAACTGGAACTGGTCCAACAAATCATTGTCTTCAATGAGTCACTGGTTTCATCTCCACTTCACTTTACTTACTGTTACTCATTGTGAAGTCATTGTATGTTTGCACTATCATTTGTCTTCACTGAGTGACTGCATGTTTTGTTTGGCTTCACAATAACTTCCTACCTGATCCTTACTACCTAGCTGCTATTAGTCTTTGTGCTTTCACTTCATTGAATACTTGACTATGGTTTGTCTAGTGTAGTCTACCTTCCGCTGCATGGTAATAGGTTTAATTCTATCGTTTGTCTTCAAAACTTCTATGTTCTGAAGACTTTCATAAAAATCGCCTATTCACCCCCTCTAGTCAATATAACGCACTTTCAGGTGGCAAATGGTAAAACCAATGTTGGGCCTTGCTGGAGGAGTTTTATTCAAGGCAAACTGTCAAGCGGTTCCCATTATAACCCAACCGCGTAAGGAACGCAAAATCCGGGAACATAACACCGATATGACGGAAACTAGGGCGGCAAGAGTGGAACAAAACACCAGGCATAAGGCCGAGCCTTCCACCCTTTACCAAGTATATAGATGCATTAATTAGATAAGAGATATTGTGATATCCCAACAAGTAAACATGTTCCAACAAGGAACAAACTTCAATCTTCACCTGCAGCTAATAACGCTATAAGAGGGGCTGAACAAAGCGGTAACATAGCCAAACAAAGGTTTGCTAGGACAAGGTGGGTTAGAGGCTTGGTTCAACAATATAGGAGGCATGATAAGCGAGTGGTAGGTATCGCAGCATAGGCATAACAAAAGAGCGAGCAACTAGCAAGCAAAGATAGAGGTGATTTCGAGGGTATGGTCATCTTGCCTGAGATCCCGCAAGGAAGAAGAACGAGTCCATGAAGAAGACAAATGGACGTAGTCGAACGGATCCTCACAACTCCAGAACGGAACCGAAGCTAATGAGGGAAACAACCCGGAAAGAAGCAAACAACATAGTAAACAACCATCACATAACATGGCATGATGCACAAACAAGTATGATGCATGTCCGGTTGAATGAAGCATGGCATGGCAAAAATGCACAAACAATCCTACAAATTAAGTGGAGCTCAATATGCGACGGGATGCATATTGACAAAACACCACAATCCATTATTTAGTTCGATCTCGTTTATGTACCCAACAATATTAAATGTTGTTAAGCATGTCAAGAGGTGAAACATAAAGGAATTATCTATCTAAACAATTTAATTGGGGCCGGATATAGCAAACAACAAATCCGGTAAATCCCCATATGCATTTAGCAAATTAATGCAAACAACAATTTTAAACATTCTTGATGTTGTTAACATGATGCGGATGACATGAACAAGATTATGCAATTTTTATTAAAAGTTGACAAGAGCATTATGAAGCACTTGTCACCGTGGTGGAGAGGAAAGGGGTGCCACGGCAACGATAACGAAAACGGTGCCACGGCAACGTTCCGGTTCCGGAAACTCGATTGAGATGCCGGTGGAAAAGAACAAGTGTGACGGGAGCATGTCATGCGATGAACGGTGGGGTGCTCCCGGTTACCGGGTTCCCACGAGTCGACGACGGTGACAAGGCAAAAGAGGGGCAACGTGCACCGACAATTCGAGCATGGAGCAAGCACGAGCATCTCATACACCACACATGCATTCGTTCACGGGCGGTCGTCTCAGGGTTATACCTTCGAAGCGTGCGAGCGGGACAGTACTCGTTCGGTGCAAAGTAGAGGAAGTAGCCGTTCTCACGATGGCAGTAGTGGAAGTAGTCGTTCTCGCACGCTCTAGGGTCGGCGGTAGAGGTTCTCGCGATCTCGGCGACGGTAGTGGTACATGTTTATCATTGCACGAGTTTCCGTAGACGTTCATGTCATCGGTGTCGTGGTACTTGGGGTCTTCGGACTTTCCGGTCCCGTTCTTGCGACGATAGTCGTTCACGTTCGTTCGGAGAGGTACTTGATGACTCCAACGTCTTCGGGGTGACGGTAGTGGTACACACAACGTCGGGGTACTTGTCGGTCCGGTCTTGGCGGCGTAGATGTACACGTTGTCGGGATACTTGTCACATCATCGGGTGTAGTTGTACATGAGGGTCTTGACGAATCCAAAGGGGTACTTGACGGGTCCGGCCTTGGCGATTCAGGTTTCGTAGTGTCCTGGTACTTGATGCTTGGGATTGATTCCACGGTTGCATGCATCCACGGCAACACAGCGCAGATGCAAAGAGGCAACGACTTGGCACGGTTCCGGTGGTCGAACAAGGCAGGGCAGCTCGGCCACGTGCGCTGCGGGCGGCAGAGGACAAGCAGAGGAGCAGCAGCGCGAGGGAAGGCAGCGACGCAGGCGAGGAGCAGCCCCAGTGGCGGAGCTCCATGGGAGGCGTAGCCATGCGCGGCTGCTGAAGATCCTCAAGCAGAGAAGAAGCCGGCAGGCTGCGGTGCCCGGCGGCCCTGGCGACGCGGTAGGGCGGGTGAGCTCGACCCTTGCGCCCATGGCGGCAAGGAGGAAGACCATGAAGGAGGCGCACGGGTCGCGGGCTCCTGGCGGGCAGAGTTAACACAGGGGAGGCGCTGGTCCTGGCGCGGCGGTGGGCTTGCCGGCGTCGGGGATGATGCAGGAGAGGAGAGGCCGGCGGCCGTGGTACAAGAAGCAACCGAGGCGCGGCTTCCGGCCATGGCGACGGTGAGGCGGGTCAAGGGCGGCGTCGCTCCTGGTTCCAGCGGGAGGAAGAACATCCCAGTCGTCTTCGGGAGGCGCGAAGCAGAGGGAGGAGAGGAACTGCGAGCGAGAGAAGGTATCGGGTGAAGGGGAGAGGTCGAGGGATGGCGGCGCGAGTGAAGATGCGAGGGAGAGGATCGATCGGGATGGGGTTGGCTCGGGCGCCTAGGGTTAGCGCAGGGCGCTGGGCCTAGGGTGCAAATGGCCTAGGTGGGCCGGCGCAGGAGGCCCATTGTGGAGGGCGCCGGCTGGGCCTTAGAAGGAGAATGGGCCTGCTGCTCTCTCTCTCACTCCTCTCTAAAACTTCTCCTTTTATCTCCCAAAACAGAAAAAAATCGAAGAAAAAGAGAATAAAGGAAGTGTTAAGGATAGAATTTGCGCGGGAGGTTAATTTCCCCGGACTCATAAAGATGAGCTTGTTCCAAGAAAATAGGAAAGAGCACACGTGTGAAGTTTGAATTCCAACTCATTTGAATTTAATTCAAATGAGTATGAGAAGAAAGTCGGTATTCGATAGGTCCAAAAATGTTGGGGATTTTGTTAGAGCTCCGGAAAATTGTGAAAGAATTATTGGCAAGACTAGAGAGTCGAAACTTGAAGAAGAAAAAGGCCAAGGGATTTAATATGCAAGTGAGTTCGCGGGTGATTCCAAAACAATGGAATTTTAAATATAGCTCCCTAATAACGGGAGGATATGTTATAAAGAGAATCACCATGTGAATTCCCTCGATTTAAATGGACCGAAGATCCATGCAATTTATTTAGAGAGTTTTAGTTAGCTTTGAGAAAAGATGACATGATGACATGATGCAATGCACATGATGCAACGAACCAAACAAATCTCACGACGAAATCCGAAAACCCTGGAAGGCATCTGAATCTCCGGTTTTGGGGCGTTACAGATCAGGTGTGAACGGTTTGAAAAACCTTACGATGACATGTGAGGCCCCAAGAGCGGTAGACTATATCAAATGTGGAAAAATAATAAAAGTAACGCTGCCCCGAAATAGAAGTACAGCCCGAGTCCAGTGGTTGATCGTCCTGTGGTGTATATCTGCATACAAAAATGCTTCACTCACGGACATCACTCATAGAAACACACCTAGGGACGGAGGTGGCAGCGACTAATTCATCCCACTCCCCTGAAATCCTGGGGTGGGGCTGCATTCCCTTCAATCTTTTAATGACACCCCTCTCCGTAAACTTAAGTCTGTTGAAAAATGCCTGTAAGTGTAGCATTGCTCATCTGCATATCATGTACTCCTTTCCATGCAAGGTACGTCCATTTGAGACACAACTAATTCCAGACGAACGGAGTATCTGTTTTCTTTCTTACTTTTATAGTATTTTTTGATTTACAAAGAAAAGAAATGGCAAGATTTGGCTGAGTAGAAACGGATGTCCAGCAATAGCATGCAATGCCTACGCGGGATTATCAATGAGGCGGTCGCTTGCTAACGAACGAACGAAGGAACGAACTGACTAAGCAACCAACTAACAACCCTCCTAGAAAGACTGTCAAAAGGAAAACGAACCCTCCTAAACCCCCGCGTGAAGAAGACGAGATCGGTGCTGGCAGTATTTATTAAACACTGGAGGCAGCTCTGGCTGTTGGTGACGTCGATCTCTCTCTAGCTCTCTCTCTCACCCCGCTCCGCGCGATGGAGCACCAGCCGCCAGCCGACGACGTCGTGGTCCAGCTGAGCGCCGCCGCCGTCGCGGCTGTCGACGAGAGGAGCTCGACGATCCACGACGGCGAAAATGCCGGCGCCGGGGATGGCGGCGGCGGCGCGCGCCGCACCTTCAGCCAGTACTACAAGATGGAGCACCGCAAGGCCCCGGTGCGTACCGTCCTATACCATAAAACTTTTGCGGATTCATCCACCGACGCCATTTCTGGTTCGCTGACGCGATGGATGGATCGATGGATCCATGCATGTGCGATGGCAGGATTTCAAGTGGTGGCAGATCGGGGTGCTGAGCTACCAGTCGCTGGGCATCATCTACGGCGACCTCGGCACGTCGCCGCTGTACGTGTTCTCGACCGTGACGCTGCCGGACCCGGGGGAGGAGGACTTCCTCGGCATCCTCAGCCTCATCCTCTGGACGCTCACCCTCATCGGCCTCCTCAAGTACACCTTCGTCGTGCTCCATGCAGACGACCATGGAGAAGGTAACCGCCGCCGCTACTGGATCGATCTCCTTCCCATTACATTACGGTGACCTTTGGTTGACGGATACTGCTGCGTTGATCTCTTATGTCCCATAATCTAATCATATGGGTACTACTCCCTCCATCCCATAATGTAAGATGTTTTTTGACACTACACTAGTGTCAAAAAACATCCTACATTATAAAACGGAGGGAGTAGATCCGAGTAGTTTTGGCAAAATCCTGGTATCATATTTGGCATGTAAGTACAGATCCGCCTTTTCGGATTACCTAACGTAGTAGATTGGAATCATCAGTGCGTATCTCAGCAGCTGGTCTCGAGATACGTTGTTGAATGTTGGTCGCCGTATGATTTTTTTTTCTATCCAGACGTTACCCCGGTTCCATTTTGCATTAAAACAAAACCATCAGTCCCACTCCAGTTCCAAAAAGTAAAAACGAAAAGTCTGATACACGAGGCAGATTTTGATGCAATTTGAATGTTCTGATCTATTGCTTGATCCACTGGGAGAATAGGAGTTAGTATTAGTTGATCATGAATATATGAGAATACATTTTTAAGTAACTGTAAGATTCGTGCAAACTTTTTAGGGGTGCGTACTGAACCAAAACTCAAGAAAAATGGCCAAGAAAATATTTCCACCACCATACAACTCTGTATCTACAGTAATACCACAAGCACAAAATGCCCTAAGAACGTACTCCCTCTGTAAAGAAATATAAGAGCGTTTAGATCACTATTGTATTTCTTTACAGGGGGGGTTCTTGATTGTTCGGATTTGATATTAGTTTGCTTGCCAAAAAGAATCTTGTGGACTTGTTGCAATGGGATTTCAGAGCGTACTTTTACACACACGCTTACTTCCTGAAGGTGGTACCTTTGCCCTGTACTCGCTCCTGCGTCAGCATGTGAATTTCAGCGGAAGCATGCCGATGCCAGTCACACGGCTGGCATCCGACATTAATCTCAAGTTTCACAGCAAGAAGAAGAAACTGCCGTCTAAGATGCGCGAGTTCTTGGAAAGAAGCACAACAGCACAGTCAGTCATCACCTACGTCGTATTGATCGCGACTTCCATGGTGATGGGTGATGGTGCCCTCACTCCAGCCATCTCAGGTACTCCAACCTGGTCGTTCCTATTAGCCACTTCAAGAGTGACAAGAAATATGATTTTAATTCCCACAAGTTGAATATGTCCTGACGTTTCTGTTTCTTTCTAAAAAAACAGTTCTGTCGGCCGTTCAAGGAATCCAATCAAGATCTCCTAAGATAACACAAGGTAACAGCTGCTCATTTGCTTGTTTTTGCTAGCGCGGTTCTACTTTACAAGGCCAGGAAGAACAATAGTAACGATCTGTTTGCTTGTTCCAGACCATGTTGTCATTCTAAGCGTGATTATATTGATCATTCTGTTCCTTTTTGAGAACTATGGGACAAGCAAAGTCAGCTTCGCTTTCTCTCCTATTATGCTCCTATGGTTTGCGTTTGTCTCGCTCATTGGACTGTACAATATTATCAAGTATTACCCACCAGTTCTCAAAGCCGTGTCGCCACTCCACATAATAACTTTCTTCGCAAGGAACAAAAGAAAAGCCTGGGAGCAACTTGGAGCAATTGTTCTATGCATAACGGGTTAGCACTTTACTTCTTATGTTGCTTAATATTCAAATCATATATATATCTACTAATTTTGTTTTCATTTACTTGATCTCATTATGGCTAAACGTCGGTGATTATAATCAGGTGCCGAAGCTATGTTTGCTGACCTGGGTCACTTCAACAAGTCATCGATTCAGGTAAATGAGCATTTAATTTTAAGATGATAAAAATTCAAGTGCTAACTGTATTCCTTCCTCCCCCCCCTGCAGATGGGATTTTCAGCAGTAGTTTATCCATCAATGATCCTTGCATATTCTGGCCAGGCAGCATTTTTGATCAAGAACCCTTCTAAGCTCAGCACGACGTTCTACAGTAGCACTCCAGAGCCCTTGTTTTGGCCCATGTTTATCATAGCTACTTTATCTGCTATTGTTGCAAGCCAGGCATTAATATCAGCCAGTTTCTCCATCATTCGACAATCAATTGCATTAGGTTGTTTTCCAAGGGTTACGATGAAGCATACCTCAGAAAAATATGAAGGCCAAGTATACTCTCCAGAGGTCAACTACTTCTTGATGATCACGTGCATCGTGATAACTTACGGGTTTAAAGGGGGGCCACAGATCGGGCAAGCCTTTGGTGAGCAATCTAGTATATGCTCGTATTATTCCTAATTGTCAATCTATTATATGGTCATGTTATTTCTAATTGCAACTGACCATATGAGATTCTATCCATGTGAAATAAAAAGTTATTGCTAAACTACAGCCATTTAACACCACCGAACATAAGAAAATGTTACTATACGAAACAGCTGATTGTTTGGTTGGTACTTGCACAATATGAGAGTAGCCTACCATTGTTATTGTGCTCGAAACAAGAAAGGAAACACTTCTCTGTTTGGATAGATGCAATAGCAGTAATGCAAAAGGTTGACATGCATTGGTTGCAATCTGACTGGACGTTCTTTCATTTTCTTTGCAGGCACAGTAGTGATATGGGTTATGCTGTTTACAACAACCCTCATGACAGTTGTCATGGTTGTCATCTGGCAAACCAACATCATAGCAGTCGGCCTGTTTTTCGCTGTCTTCTTTTGCATTGAAGGAATTTACATGACCTCACTTCTAAACAAGGTCTTACAAGGTGGCTGGGTTCCATTTGCAAATACTGCATTTTTCCTTGCAATTACAATGTCTTGGACTTATGGGAGACGCAAGAAGAATGAATATGATGCGGCCAACTTGGTGGGCAAGCAGGAGTTCATTAAAATAGTAACACGGAGCAGCCAGGTACCTGGGATATGCATCTTTTGCACAGACTTGATGAATGGCATTCCACCTATTGTTCGCCACTATGTTAAGCACACGGGTTCCATCCGTGAAGTGATGGTATTTGTCACTGTGAGGATTCTTCCAGTGAGATCTGTCCTTCCAGAAGAGCGCTTGCTCGTAGACAAACTAGATCATGTTGGTGTTTATAGGTGCATACTCCAATATGGCTATATGGATAACCACAACATGGATGATGATGACTTCGTTGTATTGGTTGTTGCATCCCTCAAGCAAATAGCTGACAATGATGAGATCTTACTGTTGGATTCAGCTTTCACAAATGGAACAAGCTTTGTGATTGGAAGGACTATTCTAAAGATGAGCATCACAAGGAACTGCTTCAAGCGCTTCGTTATTAATAACCTTTACAGGTTCCTGCAAAAGAACTTCAGGTCCAACATGTCTAGTCTGAAGATAGCTCCTGGCAAAACATTGCAGGTTGGAATGCACTATGAGATCTGAGGAAGGCAACTCGCAGATGCATATGCATGGGATCCTGATGTTTTGAGTGTGTAACATTTGTGAAGATGTCATTTAGATATTTTCCAAAAGCTATCTTGGTCAAACTTTAAAGCGCGCCAAAGTTTTGTATGTTCCACATTTATTCGTAGACGTACTAGAGAGGTTTTTGTTCCAGCATGGTGATATTTAGTTGTTTGATGAACTGCGAAATCATTGGCTGTTTAATTCCAATTATACATGCATGAATGCCAATTTTCAAATGTCGGTCAAATTGCTAAAACTGGCAAGAAATATATATTTTTATCCATTAGAGTAGCATGCAGTTAAGGCTTTGTTGTTGTACAGTGTCATGCAATTGATTATGTCAACATCTCCAATGAATGCCTGTATTTGGTAATTAGTTATACCTATATATCTTTGGGTCATTTTGGTTTGATTAGTGTTTTGATCAGAATGTTTGCCTACATTCTCTATGAACAAAAGAATGTCACCTAAATCATGTTCTTTAGCAAAACTAACTGAATGTTTGGTTGCAAATAATATTCTCACGCTAGTGACTTGCATATAGAACATCAGTGATGTTTACCAGGACAGTTTTATTTCACGGCTAACAATTTTGCGACACTATTCATGTGGATAGTGTAATATTTAGAAGTGGCTGCAAGGGTATACTGCTCTTAACATACAGAAATTAATAGAAGCAATCTTCAGAAGCTTACCATGTTGTACAAAATGATTGTGTTTCTGGAGTAACGATACTCCTAAAAACGCTAACAGAAAACGAACAGGTGGAATTTTTATTGCTTGTTGCACTCATATATAACTTAATTGTAATCTAATAACAAAGATTACAGAGAAGAGAATATTGGAACACCAGGTACGGTGACGCCTGAATCTACGATGAAGATGTTGCCAGTTATATATGATGCCTTTTCATGGATCAGAAAACGAACCAGCGATGTTAATGCTGGATCGGTAGTGCCATTTGTCTTAAGTGGCACAATCTTCGAAACAACGGTGCTCAACCATCTCTTTTGCAACAGAGGAGCAGTTATTTCTGACTGGAATATTCCAGGCGCAATTGCGTTCACTCTAATTCCATACCCTCCTAGTTCCAAAGCCATTATCTGCACCAACACATCAAATATACCCTTTTACAAACACAATACCAAAACAAACGTTTGATGAGGAATAGTGGCGGTACCTTCGTGACAGAATGCACGGCCGACTTGGAAGATGCGTATCCAATGGAGCCAGGCAGATTGCCACGGTTGAGGCCAGCAACAGACGAAATGTTGATTACTGAACCCTTTATCTTGGCATCACGCATGTGTCTACATACATGCTTGGCGACGAGCCATAATCCGGTAAGGTTTGTCTTGATGAGTTTATCCCACTCATCCTCAGGCCAATCCAGTGAGGAATGAACACCTCCTGAAGTATACAAAGACAACGACTCTTACAATAATTAAATGCACAAGGTTAAGACGTTCAGTAATACGATAGCTTTTCTCCCCTTCTCTGAGCCAAATTACCAGTGCTATAAGATCACGCACGCTCGTAATTAAACTGTTGACCAAAATAATCACACATTTGAGCTCAATTTGACAAGTATTTCCAGTTGGAGATAAATATAGGACCCGTTGACTAAGGGGAAATCACTACAGATGTTCACACGGCGAATCGCACCCCGTATAGGTATAGCAGACTGGTTACCTCGGAGGCCAGCGTTGTTGATCAAGACGTCGATGCGGCCGAAGGCGTCCCAGGCCCTCTGCACCGCCGCCTCGACGGCGGACCCTCCGGCGGCGACGTCGAGCTCGACGGCCACCGCCCGGGGATGGCTGGCGGCCGCGTCCGCGGATGCGTTGACCTCGTCGCAGAGGGAGCGGAGGCGGTCGGCGCGGCGCGCGGCGGCGACGACCCGGCAGCCGGCGCGCGCCAGGTCGAGGCAGAAATCGCGGCCGATGCCGGAGGAGGCGCCCGTCACCAGCACAACCTGCCCTTCCAGCCTGCTCCACGGGGGAACCCCAGCCTTCTCCGGCAGAGACGACGCCATAGCTGGAAAGTGGAGTTGGGTCGCCACGCACTGACACACCTGGGTTGTTGTGGAAGTTAAAATCAGAGTCTCGTAAAAAAAAATCACCCCCGAACACAGAGCGTTTTTTTTTGAGGTACACAGAGCGGTGGGTTGAATGCTTTGAATTCACTCGTACTGAAATATACTCCCTCTATAGAGGACACATTTTTTAGCCAGTTACACCAAAAAGGATTTATATTCCGTTACAGAGGGAGTATGCACGTATACATACTCTCTTTTTTCTTTTATAAAAAACGTATACATATACTGATGAAAAGACAAGATTTGAGAGGCGAAATTTTTATTGTTCGAACAACAACAACAAGAAGAAGTACTACTACCACAAACAAGCCTTTCGGTCTCAAACCAAGCCTTCCATCTCGCTTTACGAAATATTGATTATTAAACCATTTAATTTGGCATCACGTATGCGCCTATATACATGCTTGGCGACGGGCCATAATTCGGTAAGGTTGGTCTTGACGACTTTATCTCAATCATCCTCAGGCCATGTAGTGAGAAATGAACACCTCCTGAAGTCTATGGATAAATCTTTGGTGACATTTCAATCCTTTAGATCTCTTTTTACGGACTCCTCGCATGTTAAGTTTGATCTATCCCGACGTCTCTTATAATATTGACACACCTAAACCACCTTACTACGTAGTGATGCTTCTTGAGGTCCTATACAAAAGAAAAAATTGTTTATAACTTACTCTTGTCGGTAAAGGCCTACCTAACCTAAGGATCTACTTCTAATCAATATCATTGTTGTGGATTGTGTAGCTTAGATGATTAGGTACCTTGTGGTAAAAGCAAACCATCATGGTTTAAATACTAGACCTAATACTTGCAGCTACAAAACACATGTAGTGACATCGTCAATCTTAAGATATGTCAGTTTTGAACGATTAATCCTCGGCAATAAATAATTCGACTGCAAAGAAAAAAATACAAGAACACATCAACTCAACATAGAAATGGAATTAACTCCCACATCAAAAATAGAACAAAAGCACCAAAGTCTCCAAGACAAACCCCACCTCGTGTTGTGGCAACCCCGCGTCCTACAAAACAAGCCAAATCAATTTCTCAAAGTAGCACAAAAGGTGTCTCACCAAAACCACATAATACATCAAGAGCCTCATGGTAGTTTGAGGACGCACAACTACTTCGTAGAGACCGCCCCATCTGTCATGACAAAGAGATTAAGACCTATATATCAAGAGCAATCTTGGTAACCCTACTTCAACGAAGGTGAAAAAGCGCCTTTAAAATTCCACGTCATTAAACCCATTAAGTGTCGCGTGAAGGACGGCCAACCAGCTGTGCCACATGGCGTAAGCTGGTTGACCGCGGTGAGAAATGTTTTGAATTTTTTTAGATGAAAGTGATGATTATTTTTAAATGTATTTTTTTAGATGGATGTGAGGACCTTTGGTACTTTTTAAATGGAGAGTTATGCAAAATGACGCTCGCTGGTAGGCTGCGGTGGTAATTTTTTTTCTTTTTTTCCTTTTTACAACTTTTTTAGATGAAGGTGAGGATTTTTTCTGAGATGTGTCTTCAGACGGAGGCGAGGACTCTTTGTATTTTTATAAAACAAAAATATGCGCACAACTTTCTCTCAAGCGGCGCCACAGGCCCCCAACCACTAGTCCTTATAAAGATGCACTCCTATACCCACCATAAATTGAGGTTGTTGCCCTATCTGTTAGAAACCGTTGGACAATTGCAGCAAGCCAACAACACCTTGTGAGGTCACTGTTCAGAATTCCACTATCTGGCACGTAGGTGAGGCTCCACTTTTTCGTATAGGAGGATAATCACCAGCCTCTATGTCATGTGATGCACACATCCACTAGGCAACACCACACGCCAACATCCTACGTCACTCACTAAACGGCATCGTGAACCCAAAGATCGTTGCGTCGCCATCCACACATCCAAGAAAATGGGCAAATATTTAGGCGTCATGCATGTTTCACGGTCATATAACCAAGGAACTAGAAGAAACATTTGTGGCACCACTACAAAAAAGACACATCCGTGACATTATGGTCCAAACTGTCATGGAAGTGACATTTCCATGACGCTAATTATGACAAAACATCTATCATCACATATGTGGCGGGCTCCTACATCTATGAATAAAAAATAATAACAGAAAATGATCTTTTCGTCTTGGGCGTGCCGGAGGCAGACTCGCATGACATTCTTTGGGTCACTCATGACGTAAAAAATCATGGTAGAAGTGAGGGCGAGAAAATTTATGGGGAATTCCCGGTATATGGTGGGCAATTGGTGGGTGGTCGTGTTGGGGAACGTAGCATGCAATTTTAAAAAAAATCCTACGCTCACGCAAGATCTATCTAGGAGATGCATAGCAACGAGAGGGGGAGAGTGTGTCCACGTACCCTCATAGACCGAAAGCGGAAGCGTTTGACAACGCGGTTGATGTAGTCGAACTTCTTCTTGTTCCGACCGATCAAGCACCGAACGTAAGACACCTCCGAGTTCTACACACGTTCAGCTCGATGACGTCCCTCGAACTCTTGATCTAGCAAAGTGTCGAGGGAGAGTTTCGTTAGCACGACGGCGTGGTGACGGTGATGGTGAAGTGATCCACGCAGGGCTTCGCCTAAGCACTATGATGCTACCTCTTGAGCTTGCGTTGGTTTTTCCCTTGAAGAGGAAAGGGTGATGTAGCAAAGTAGAGTAAGTATTTCCCCTAGTTTTGAGAACCAAGGTATCAATCTAGTAGGAGACAACGCGCAAGCCATCGAATACCTGCACAAACAAACACCAACTTGCACCCAACGCGATAAAGGGGTTGTTAATCTCTTCATGATTATTTGCAACGTGAGATCTGATAGAGATGGATAAACGGTAAAGTAATGTTTTTGGTATTTTTGGTTTATGGAAAGGAAAGTAAAAGATTGGAAAGAAAGTAAACCGGAAACTAAAATTGTAGATCAGAAACTTATATGATGGAAAATAGACCCGGGGGCCATAGGTTTCACTAGAGGCTTCTCTCAAGATAGAAATTATTACGGCGGGTGAACAAATTACTGCCGAGCAATTGATAGAAAAGCGCAAAGTTATGACGATATGTAAGGCAATGATCATGAATATAGGCATCACGTCCGTGTCAAGTAGACCGAAACGATTCTTCATCTACTACTATTACTCCACACATCGACCGCTATCCAGTATGAATCTAGAGTATTAAGTTCATAAAGAACGGAGTAACGCCTTAAGTAAGATGACATGATGTAGAGGAATTAACTCAAGCAATATGATGAAAACCCCATCTTGTTATCCTTGATGGAAACAATACAATATGTGCCTTGCTGCCCCTACTGTCACTAGGAAAGGACACCATAAGATTGAACCCAAAGCTAAGCACTTCTCCCATTGCAAGAAAAACCAATCTAGTTGGCCAAACCAAATCGATAGTTCAAATAGACTTGCAAAGATATCAAATCATGCATAAAAGAATTCAGATGAGATTCAAATAATATTCATAGATAAGCTGATCATAAATCCACAATTCATCGGATCTTGGCAAACACACCGAAAAAGAGTATTACATCGAATAGATCTCCAAGAACATCATGGAGAACTTTGTATTGAGAATCAAAGAGAGAGAAGAAGCCATCTAGCTACTAGCTACTAGCTATGGACCCGTAGGTCTGTGGTAAACTACTCACGCTTCATCGAAGAGGCAATGGTGTTGATGTAGAAGCCCTCCATGATCGAATCCCCCTCCTGCAGGATATCAGAAAAGGCCCCAAGATGGGATCTCACGGGTACAGAAGGTTGCGGCGGTGGAAAAGTGGTTTCGTGGCTCCCCTGGAAGTTTTTGGGGTATTTGAGAATATATAGGAGGAAGATCTAGGTCATGAAGGAAATATGCCCCAGAGGCAATAATAAAGTTGTTATTTATATTTCCTTATATCATGATAACTGTTTATTATTCATGCTAGAATTGTATTAACCGAAAACTTAGTACATGTGTGAATACATAGACAAACAGAGTGTCACTAGTATGCCTCTACTTGACTAGCTCGTTAATCAAAGATGGTTAAGTTTCCTAGCCATGGACAAAGAGTTGTCATTTGATGAACGTGATCACATCATTAGAGAATGATGTGATTGACTTGACCCATCTGTTAGCTTAGCACTTTGATCGTTTAGTTTACTGCTATGGCTTTCTCCATGAGTTATACATGTTCCTATGACTATGAGATTATGCAACTCACGAATATCGGAGGAACACTTAGTGTGCTATCAAACGTCACAACTTAACTGGGTGACTATAAAGATGCTCGACAGGTGTCTCTGATGGTGTTTGTTGAGTTGGCATAGATCGAGATTAGGATTTGTCACTCCGTGTATCGGAGAGGTATCTTTGGGCCCTCTCGGTAATGCACATCACTATAAGCCTTGCAAGCAATGTGACTAATGAGTTAGTTACGGGATGTTGCATTACAGAACGAGTAAAGAGACTTGGCGGTAATGAGATTGAACTAGGTATTGAGATACCGACGATCGAATCTCGGGCAAGTAACATACCGATGATAAAGGGAACAACATATGTTGTTATGCGGTTTGACCGATAAAGATCTTCGTAGAATATATAGGAACCAATATGAGCATCCAGGTTGTGCTATTGGTTATTGACCGGAGATGAGTCTCGGTCATGTCTACATAGTTCTCGAACCCGTAGGGTCCGCACGCTTAACGTTCGGTGACGATCGGTATTATGAATTTATGTGTTTTGATGTACCGAAGGTAGTTTGGAGTCCCAGATATGATAACGGACATAACGAGGAGTCTCGGAATGGTTGATACATAAAGATCAATATATTGGAAGGCTATGTTTGGACATCAGAATGGTTCCGGGTGAGTTCGGGCATTTACCGGAGTACCGGGGGGTTACCGGAATGGATCTTCAAGAAGAAGACTGACGCTGACGGTAATGTTACTGTCTACAAAGCTCAACTTGTTGCAAAAGGTTTTCGACAAGTTCAAGGAGTTGACTACGATGAGACCTTCTCACCCATAGTGATGCTTAAGTCCGTTCGAATCATGTTAGCAATTGCCGCATTTTATGATTATGAAATTTGGCAAATGGATGTCAAAACTGCATTCCTTAATGGATATCTTAAAGAAGAGTTGTATATGATGCAACCAGAAGGTTTTGTTGATCCAAAAGGTGCTAACAAAGTGTGCAAGCTCCAGTGATCCATTTATCGACCGGTGCAAGCCTCACGGAGTTGGAATATACGCTTTGATAGTGTGATCAAAGCATATGGTTTTATACAGACTTTTGGAGAAGCTTGTATTTACAAGAAAGTGAGTGGGAACTCTGTAGCATTTCTGATATTATATGTGGATGACATATTGCTGATCAGAAATGATACTGAATTTCTGAATAGCATAAAAGGATACTTGAATAAGAATTTTTCAATGAAATACCTCGGTGAAGCTGCTTATATATTGGGCATCAATATCTATAGAGATAGATCAAGATGCTTAATTGGACTTTCATAAAGCACATACCTTGAGAAAGTTTTGAAGAAGTTCAAAATGGATCAAGCAAAGAAAGGGTTCTTGCATGTGTTACAAGGTGTGAAGTTGAGTCAGACTCAATGCCCGATCACTGCAGAAGATAGAGAGAAAATGAAAGTCATTCCCTATGCTTCAACCATAGGTTCTGTCATGTATGCAATGCTGTGTACCAGACCTGATGTGTGCCTTGCTATCAGTTTAGCAGGGAGGTACCAAAGTAATCCAGGAGTGGATCACTGGACAGCGGTCAAGAACATCCTGAAATACCTGAAAAGGACTAAGGATATGTTTTGTGACAATACTGGTGCAATTTCCTTAGCAAAGGAATCCAGATTTGGTATTGAGATACCGACGATCGAATCTCGGGCAAGTAACATACCGATGACAAAGGGAACAACGTATGTTGTTATGCGGTTTGACCGATAAAGATCTTCGTAGAATATGTAGGAACCAATATGAGCATCCAGGTTGTGCTATTGGTTATTGACCGGAGATGAGTCTCGGTCATGTCTACATAGTTCTCGAACCCGTAGGGTCCGCACGCTTAACGTTCGGCGACGATCGGTATTATGAGTTTATGTGTTTTGATGTACCGAAGGTAGTTTGGAGTCCAGGATATGATAACGGACATAACGAGGAGTCTCGAAATGGTTGATACATAAAGATCAATATATTGGAAGGCTATGTTTGGACATCAGAATGGTTCCGGGTGAGTTCGGGCATTTACCGGAGTACCGGGGGGTTACCGGAACCGCCCGGGGAGTGTATGGGCCTTAGTGGGAGAGAGGAGGAGGCGGCCAAGATGGAGGGCGCCCCCCCAAGCCCAATCCGAATTGGGTGGGGCCCGTCCCCCCTTCCTTCCCTCTCTCGCCCTTCCTTTCTCTGCTACTCCAACAAGGGAAGGGGGAATCCTACTCCCACCGAGAGTAGGACTCCCCCCTTGAGGCACGCCATAGAGGGCCGGCCCTCCCCCTCCTCCACTCCTTTATATACGGGGGAAGGGGGCACCCCATAAACACACAAGTTGATTGTTTAGCCGTGTGCGGTGCCCCCTCCACAGAATTCCACCTCGGTCATATCTTTGTAGTGCTTACGCGAAGCCCTACATCGGTAACTTCATCATCACCATCATCACACCGTCGTGCTGATGAAACTCTCCCTCGATCTCAGTTGGATCTAGAGTTCGTGGAACGTCACCGAGCTGAACATGTGCAGATCGCGGAGGTGTCGTACCTTCGGTGCTAGGATCGGTCGGATCGTGAAGACGTACGACTACATCAACCGCATTGTCATAACGCTTCCGGTTATGGTCTACGAGGGTACGTGGACAACACTCTTCCCCACTCGTTGCTATGCATCACCTAGATGGATCTTGCATGTGCGTAGGATTTTTTTTGCAATTACTGTGTTCCCCAATAGTGACATCCGAGCCAGGTCTATGCGTAGATGTTATATGCACGAGTAGAACACAAAGGAGTTGTGGGCATGGGTATATACATATTTCTTGCCGTCACTAGTTGATTCTTGATTCAATGGTCTTGTTGGATGAAGCGGCTCAGACCGACATTACGCGTATGCTTACGCGAGACTGGTTCTACCGACGTGCTTTGCACACAGGTGGCTAGTGGGTGTCAGTTTCTTCAACTTTAGTTGAATCAGATTCAATGAACAGGGTTCTTTCTGAAGATAAAAAAGAAATCACTATAGCGCATTGTGGTTTTTGATGCGTAGGTAAGAACGGTTCTTGCTAGAAGCCCGTAGCAGCCACGTAAAACTTACAACAGCAAAGTAGAGGACGTCTAAGTTGTTTTTGTAGGGCATGTTGTGATGTGATATGGTCAAGACATGATGCTAAATTTTATTGTATGAGATGATCATGTTTTGTAACAGAGTTATCGATAACTGGCAGGAGCCATATGGTTGTCGCTTTATTGTATGAAATGCAATCGCCATGTAATTGCTTTAGTTTATGTCTAAGCGGTAGCGGTAGTCATAGAAGCAATAGTTGGCGAGACGACAACGATGCTTCGATGGACATCAAGGTGTCAAGCCGGTGACGACGGTGATCATGACGGTGCTTTGGAGATTGAGATCAAAGGCACAAGATGATGATGGCCATATCATATCACTTATATTGATTGCATGTGATGTTTATCCTTTATGCATCTTATTTTGCTTAGTATGGCGGTAGCATTATAAGATGATCTCTCACTAAATTTCAAGGTATAAGTGTTCTCCCTGAGTATGCACCGTTGCTATAGTTCGTCGTGCTGAGATACCACGTGATGATCGGGTGTGATAAACTCTACGTTCACATACAGCGGGTGCAAGCCAGTTTTGCACAAGCAGAATACTCGGGTTAAACTTGACGAGCCTAGCATATGCAGATATGGCCTCGGAACACTGAGATCGAAAGGTCGAGCGTGAATCATATAGTAGATATGATCAACATAGTGATGTTCACCATTGAAAACTAATCCATCTCACGTGATGATCAGACATGGTTTAGTTGATATGGATCACGTGATCACTTTGATGATTATAGGGATGTCTATCTAAGTGGGAGTTCTTAAGTAATATTGATTAAATGAACTTTAATTTATCATGAACTTAGTACCTGATAGTATTTTGCATGTCTATGTTGTTGTAGATAAATGGCCTGTGATGTTGTTCCGTTGAATTTTAATGCGTTCCTAGAGAAAGCTAAGTTGAAAGATGATGGTAGAAATTACACGGACTGGGTCCGTAACTTGAGGATTATCCTCATTGCTGCATAGAAGAATTATGTCCTGGAAGCACCGCTGGGTGACAAGCCTATTGCAGATGCTGCTGACAACGTTAAGAATGTCTGGCAGAGCAAAGTTGATGACTACTCAATAGTTCAGTGTGCCATGCTTTACGGCTTAGAACCGGGACTTCCAACGATGTTTTGAACGTCATGGAGCATATGAGATGTTCCAGGAGTTGAAGTTAATATTTCAAGCAAATGCCCGAATTGAGAGATATTAAGTCTCCAATAAGTTCTACAGCTGCAAAATGGAGGAGAATAGTTCTGTCAGTGAACATATACTCAGAATGTCTGGGTACCACAACCACTTGACTCTGCTGGGAGTTAATCTTCCTGATGATAGTGTCATTGACAGAGTTCTTCAATCACTACCACCAAGCTACAAGAGCTTCATGATGAACTATAATATGCAAGGGATGGATAAGACAATTCCTGAGCTCTTCGCAATGCTAAAGGCTGCGGAGGTAGAAATCAAGAAGGAGCATCAAATGTTGATGGTCAACAAGGCCACCAGTTTCAAGAAGAAGGGCAAAGGGAAGAAGGGGAACTTCAAGAAGAACAACAAGCAAGTTGCTGCTCAAGTGAAGAAGCCCAAGTTTGGACCTAAGCCTGAGACTGAGTGCTTCTACTGCAAAGGGACTGGTCAGTGGAAGCGGAACTGCCCCAAGTATTTGGTGGATAAGAAGGATGGCAAAGTGGAAGGTATATTTGATATACATGTTATTGATGTGTACCTTACTAATGCTTGCAGTAGCGCCTAGGTATTTGATACTAGTTTTGTTGCTAATATTTGCAACTTGAAACAGGGGCTACAGATTAAGCGAAGATAGGCTAAGGACGAGGTGACGATGCGCATGGGAAATGGTTACAAAGTCGATGTGATCGCCGTCGGCACGCTACCTCTACATCTACCTTCGGGATTAGTTTTAGACCTGAATAATTGTTATTTGGTGCCAGCGTTAAGCATGAACATTATATCTGGATCTTGTTTGACGCGAGACGGTTATTCATTTAAATCAGAGAATAATGGTTGTTCTATTTGTATGAGTAATATCTTTTATGGTCATGCACCCTTGATGAGTGGTCTATTTTTACTAAATCTTGATAGTAGTGATACACATATTCATAGTATTGAAGCCAAAAGATATAAGTTTAATAATGATAGTGCAACTTATTTGTGGGACTGCCGTTTAGGTCATATTGGTGTAAAGCGCATGAAAAAACTCCATGCTGATGGGCTTTGGGAATCACTTGATGCTTGCGAACCACGCCTCATGGGCAAGATGACTAAGCCTTCGTTCTCCGGAACAATGGAACGAGCAACAAACTTATTAGAAATTATACATACTGATGTATGCGGTCCGCTGAGTGTTGATGCTCATGGCGGGTATCGTTATTTTCTGACCTTCACAGATGATTTGAGCAAATATGGGTATATCTACTTGATGAAACATAAGTCTAAAACATTTGAAAACTTCAAAGAATTTCAGAGTGAAGTGGAAAATCATCGTAACAAGAAAATTAAGTTTCTACGATCTGATCGCGGAGGAGAATATTTGAGTTACGAGTTTGGTCTTCATTTGAAACAATGCGGAATAGTTTCGCAACTCACGCCACCTGGAACACCACAGCGTAATGGTGTGTCCGAACGTCGTAACCGCACTTTATTAGATATGGTGATGAAGCTATGTACCTAGGGTAGGGTCATAGGCCTGACCTAGACACCCTCCCCTAGGACGCCATCTTAAAACCAGAAACATTCAAGGGATAGCATCATCCACTCGACTACAAGTCATTCCACTCGGAAGATTCAAGGTCACTTGACCGCAACAATTATCACTCGACAGACAGAAGACCTAATGTCACTCTGCACGACAACGGTCGGACGTTTACTTCATAGACTTAATAGGCATTTATGTCACTTAATTACTAGCGTTACCAGTAATGACCCCTCTTAATGTACCTTAAACCCCTTGTAACGTGGGCTGGCTGGGATCCTGGCGCACTCTATATAAGCCACCCTCCTCCATTGGCACAAGGGTTCACACTCCCTATAAACACACACATACATAATCCAGTTGACTGCCTCCGGGCACCAAGGCGTAGGGCTGTTACTTCCTCCGCGAAGGGCCTGAACTCGTAAACCTCGTATGTACAACTTCGCCATAGCTAGGATCTTGCCTCTTCATACCTACCCCCCATTCTACTGTCAGTCTTAGATCCACGACAGTTGGCGCCCACCTTGGGGCAGGTATCTTAGCGACTTTCTGGTGGAGTTGCAGTTTTTCCGATTCTCATCATCATGGTTTCCGCTGCCGGACTGGTTGAGGGCCGCGAGATCCATCTCGGTGCACTCGTGTTCATCACCGACGATTCCGCTTGGCTCCTAGAGGCTCCACTCGACGTCGATGCGCTCCCCGTCCGCGGGGCGACGCACTTTCGTGCGTGCGTCCACGGCGTCCTTCTCCGGCAACCGTCGACCCAATATCGGTCGGTTCCTATGGTGTCCTCATCCCCCGCCACTCGCCGACACAAGCGTTCCGGTCGGTCATGGCTCCAGCGGTGGGTGAGGCACGCGGTGGCCCGCCAGTCGGCCACCTCACATGTCGCGGCAATCGAGCCCGACGAAACTCTCTACGGTCTGTTCAACATGTCGACTGGCTCCGTCGAGACCGCATCTGAATGCGACAGCAGCAATCCCGCGACAGAAGTCTTGATGGTCGACGGACCACCCAGTCCTCCTGGCTTCCCCTGCAATGACGGTAGCGATGGCGACGGCGATCCGTCGTGCATCCACGAGGAGTACCGCCCCGATCCCCTTTCTTCGCAGCGGAGGGAAGAGCTTCGCCCCCGCAACATGGATGCACTTCACACTCCTATCATTGGAGAAACCCCCGAGGCCCGGGCCTTGGAGGAAGCGCGCCTGGCCAACTTGGCTGAGCACACTTGACCGGAGAACCTGCAGCATGCACTCGACGAGCGTGCTCGACAGCGGATCCCTGAATCCAATCGATGGCAGCTTTTTCCGCCTCAAACTCAGGTATACCACACTCCGATCCAAAATCTCACAGCCGTAGCCCGAATAGCAGAGTCAATCCAGCCTTCCCAGTCAGAGGCAGGCAGGGGTTTGATGCAGATCCGGGCCTTGCTTCGAGCAGCTGGAGAACATAATACAGCAGTATCTCAGTCGCGAAATAGGATTCATAGCAGGTCTGTGGTGGCGGACATAGTCTAGTCGGCTCACAGCCCAAGATCGCCTCCGTGGCGTGAAGGACGTGGGCACCGGCAGGATCAGTACAGAAATCGCGAGTAGTATGATCACCGACTCGACCACGATGACCGTCGTCGAGTGCCCACGCCTCCTCCGAGGAGTGGGTCATACGTGCCTCGGCGACAGGATGACAGGCGCCCCCACAGCGGGGAGCGAAGAGTACCAGTCGACCCAAGGGAGCCAGGCTTTGATGCGAAATCTATTCTCGTTCAAGGTCTGGTCGACAGGAACAGAGCGCATAGAGAAGGTCATCACAGAGATTATTCAACTGGCATCAGAGTGCATGTCTCCGGTCCCGAGTGTTTCAGCAGAGCCATCAGGGCCGCAGTGATTCCTCCCAACTTTAGGTTGGCGACTGGAGTCAGCAAGTTCACCGGTGAGTCTAAGCCTAACACTTGGCTTGAAGATTACCGAGTGGCTATGCAAATTGGTGGTGGCAATGATGAAGTGGCAATGAAGCACCTCCCTCTCATGTTGGAAGGCTCGGCCAGGGCGTGGCTGAACCAGTTAGCGCCTGGTAGCATATACAGTTGGGAGGAACTCGCCAGAGTGTTTGTTAGAACTTTTGAGGGTACTTGTAAGCGGCTAACAGGGTTGACAGAATTGCAGCATTGTGTATAGAAACCGAATGAAACCTTGAGAGACTATATCCATAGATGGATCACGTTACACCATACGGTGGAGAATGTGTCAGTTCACCAAGCAATCTGTGCCTTCAAGGAAGGCGTTAAGTATCGGGAGTTGAATCTAAAATTTTGTCGGACAGGAGATATGACTCTGACTCGGACGATGGAGATTGCCACCAAATACGCTAGCGGTGAAGAGGAAGACCGACTCCGGAGTGGCAAGCACAAAACAGTCGCCTAGGACATCGGTGGAGGTACTTCCAATCGGAAACGGAAGCGTAAGGCCGAGCTAGTTGCTCCTGGTGAGGCCTTAGTTGTGTCTCAAGGAAAGTTCAAGGGGAAGC
Organism: Triticum dicoccoides; assembly: GCF_002162155.2. NCBI lineage: Eukaryota > Viridiplantae > Streptophyta > Magnoliopsida > Poales > Poaceae > Triticum > Triticum dicoccoides. The sequence continues at coordinate 235,437,076 of NC_041392.1, forward strand.
CCAAGGGGCCCTGGAATCCCAAGAAAGTGAAAGATCAAGACGGAAATGATGTGTTGGATTTGCCATGTCACATTCACACCAAGAAAGATGAAGAGGGTAATTTGATTTATCCCAAACACACCACTCGGCAGTGTCGACTCCTGATCCAGCAATTCCAAGAGAAGCAACCCAAGGAGAAGGAAAAGGAGTCGGACAAGGATGAGGACAAGGAAGAGGATGATGACGGTTTTCCCAATGCCAACTCCACTCTGATGATTTTTGCTGATGTTGAGAGCAAAAGTCGATTGAAAGTTATCAACAGCGAAGTGAACATGGTTGCTCTGGTAACACCAAGTTATTTGAAGTGGTCCCAGACTGCCATCACATTTGACCAGTCTGACCATCCAACATGTATAGCCACCCCTGGGAGGCAAGTGTTGGTGGTCGACCCAGTGGTTGAAGGCACTCGACTGACTAAAGTGCTGATGGATGGTGGTAGCGGCCTGAATATCCTTTATGCTAAAACCTTGAAGGGAATGGGGATTCCGATGTCCAAGCTCAGTGAAAGTAAAATGAGTTTCCACGTCGTTATACCCGGCAAGAAGGCTGAATCACTCGGCCAGATCGCCCTTGATGTGGTTTTCGGTGATTCCAAGAATTACCGCAAAGAAAAGTTGACATTTGAAGTAGTGGATTTCAAGAGTGCTTATCATGCCATTCTGGGTAGGCCTACCTATGCACGTTTCATGGCTCGACCGTGTTACGTGTACCTCAAATTGAAAATGCCTGGTCCCAGAGGAGTGATCACTATCACTGGCAATCGGCAGAAAGCAGAAGAGTGCTTCCAGAAGGGCTCAAAAATTGCCGATGCACAAATGGCGGCAGTCGAAATGCAAGAATACCAGAAAAATGCAGATTCAGGTGATTTGCTGCACTCCAAGAAGCCTGCCACTGATTCTGCATTTCAGTCGTTCGGTGAAACCAAGCCGATTCATATTCACCCGACCGATCCTAATGCTGCTCCTACTCATATTTCAACTTCACTCGACAGCAAATAGGAAGAAGCGCTCACCCAGTTCCTCTGTGAGAACTGGGACACCTTTGCATGAAAACCTTCTGACATGCCGGGTGTACCCAGGCGACTGGCTGAGCATCATTTGCGAGTCGACCCAAAAGTAAAACCAGTCAAAGAACATCTTCGATGGTCCGCCGTACAGAAGAGAAAAGCAATTGGTGAGGAAGTGGCTCGGCTCCTGGCAGCTGAGTTCATCTGCGAGATTTACCAGACCGAGTGGCTCGCCAATGTTGTTATGGTCCCCAAGAAGGACGACTCACTTCGCATGTGCATTGACTTCAAGCATATCAATTGGGCCTGCCCGAAAGATCATTTTCCTCTCCCCCCGCATCGACCAAATTGTCGATTCGACTGCGGGGTGTGAGCGTTTGTCTTTCCTAGATGCCTATTCCGGGTACCATCAGATTCGACTGTATGGACCCGATGAGATAAAAACAGCTTTCATCACTCCATTCGGGTGCTTTTGTTATGTCACCATGCCATTCGGTCTCAAGAATGCTGGGGCCACATTCATGAGAATGATTCAAAAGTGTCTGCTCACTCAAATCAGTCAGAATGTGGAAGCATACATGGATGACATTGTGGTCAAGTCGCGTAAAGGTTCTGACCTGCTGACTGACCTCGCTAAAACCTTTGCCAACCTGAGAAGATATGATATCAAGCTTAACCCATCAAAGTGTACTTTCGGAGTTCCTAGCGGAAAGTTACTCGGCTTCCTCGTTTTCGAAAGAGGGATCGACGCGAACCCAGAGAAAGTTGGTGCCATACTCCGGATGAAGCACCCTGTGCGCGTGCATGATGTCCAGAAGCTTAGTGGTTGTTTGGCCGCCTTGAGTCGATTCATTTCTCACCTCAGTGAAAAGTCATTGCCTCTTTACCGACTGATGAAGAAATCTGACAAGTTCGAGTGGACTCCTGAAGCTGATGCAGCATTTGTAGATCTCAAAGCCCTGCTTTCCACCCAGCCGGTGCTTGCTGCCCCAATTAGCAAAGAGCCTTTACTGCTTTACATTGCAGCCACTGGACAAGTTGTCAGTATAGTACTCATGGTCGAGCGGGAAGAAGAAGGAAAAGCCTATAAAGTTCAGCGCCCAGTATACTATGTTTCCTAAGTTTTAACTCCATCCAAGCAAAGATTGTTGGGTTTCATAGTAATTTCAAAAAAATTCCTACGCACACGCAAGACCATGGTGAAGCATAGCAACGAGAGGGGGAGAGTGTGATCTACGTACCCTTGTAGATCGACAACGGAAGTGTTAACTTGGTTGATGTAGTCGTACGTCTCCACGGCCCGACCGATCAAGCACCGAAACTACGGCACCTCCGAGTTCTAGCACACGTTCAGCTCGATGACGATCCCCGGACTCCGATCCAGCAAAGTGTCAGGGAAGAGTTCCGTCAGCACGATGGCGTGGTGACGATCTTGATGTTCTACTGTCGCAGGGCTTCGCCTAAGCACCGCTACAATATTATCGAGGACTATGGTGGAAGGGGGCACCGCACACGGCTAAGAATATGATCACGTGGATCAACTTGTGTCTCAAGGGGTGCCCCTTGCCTCCATATATAAAGGCTCAAAGGGGGGGGGGGCGGCCGGCCAAGAGGAGGCGCGCCAGGAGGAGTCCTACTCCCTCCGGGAGTAGGACTCCCCCCCTTTCCTAGTTGGAATAGGATTCGCGGAGGGGGAAAAGAGGAGAGAGAGAGGAGGAAGGGGGGCCGGCCCCCTCTCCTTGTCCTATTCGGACCAAGGGGGGGAGGGGCGCGCGGCCCATCTCTGGCCACCTCTCCTCTCTTCCACTAAGGCCCACTAAGGCCCATATACCTCCCGGGGGGTTCCGGTAACCTCCCGGTACTCCGGTAAAATCCCAATTTCACCCGGAACACTTCCCATATCCAAACATAGGCTTCCAATAGATCAATCTTTATGTCTCGACCATTTCGAGACTCCTCGTCATGTCCGTGATCACATCCGGGACTCCGAACAAACTTTAGTACATCAAAATGCATAAACTCATAATATAACTGTCATCGTAACCTTAAGCGTGCGGACCCTACGGGTTCTAGAACAATGTAGACATGACCGGGACACGTCTCCGGTCAATAACCAATAGCGGAACCTGGATGCTCATATTGGCTCCTACATATTCTACAGACCGCATAACAACATACGTTGTTCCCTTTGTCATCGGTATGTTACTTGTCCGAGATTCGATCGTCGGTATCCAATACCTAGTTCAATCTCATTACCGGCAAGTCTCTTTACTCGTTCCGTAATACATCATCCCGCAACTAACTCATTAGTTGCAATGCTTGCAAGGCTTCAGTGATGTGCATTACCGAGAGGGCCCAGAGATACCTCTCCGACAATCGAAGTGACAAATCCTAATCTCGAAATACGCCAACCCAACATGTACCTTTGGAGACACCTGTAGAGCTCCTTTATAATCACCCAGTTACGTTGTGACGTTTGGTAGAACACAAAGTGTTCCTCTGGCAAACGGGAGTTGCATAATCTCATAGTCATAGGAACATGTATAACTCATGGAGAAAGCAATAGCAGTAAACTAAACAATCAAAGTGCTAAGCTAACAGATGGGTCAAGTCAATCACATCATTCTCCAATGATGTGATCACGTTCATCAAATGATAACTCTTTGTCCATGGCTAGGAAACTTAACCATCTTTGATTAACGAGCTAGTCAAGTAGAGGCATACTAGTGACACTCTGTTTGTCTATGTATTCACACATGTATTATGTTTCTGGTTAATACAATTCTAGCATGAATAATAAACATTTATCATGAAATAAGGAAATAAATAATAACTTTATTATTGCCTCTAGGGCATATTTCCTTCAGTCTCCCACTTGCACTAGAGTCAATAATCTAGTTCACATCGCCATGTGATTTAATAGCAATAGTTCACATCACCATGTGATTAACACCCATAGTCCACATCGATATGTGATCAACACCCAAAGGGTTTACTAGAGTCAGTAATCTAGTTCACATCGCTATGTGATTAACACCCAAAGAGTACTAAGGTGTGATCATGTTTTTGCTTGTGAGATAATTTTAGTCACCGGGTCTGTTATATTCAGATCCGTAAGTATTTTGCAAATATTTATGTCAACAATGCTCTGCACGGAGCTACTCTAGCTAATTGCTCCCACTTTCAATATGTATCTAGATTGAGACTTAGATTCATCTAGATTAGTGTCAAAACTTGCATCGGCGTAACCCTTTACGATGAACCTTTATTCACTTCCATAATCGATAAACATATCCTTATTCCACTAAGGATAATTTTGACCGCTGTCCAGTGATCTACTCCTAGATCACTATTGTACTCCCTTGCCAAACTCAGTGGTAGGGTATACAATAGATCTGGTACAAAGCATGGCATACTTTATAGAACCTATGACCAAGGCATAGGGAATACATTCATTCTCTTTCTATCTTCTGCTGTGGTCGGGCTTTGAGTCTTACTCAATTTCACACCTTGTAACATAGGCAAGAAACTCTTTCTTTGACTGTTCCATTTTGAACTACTTCAAAATCTTGTCAAGGTATGTATTTATTGAAAAACCTTATCAAGCGTCTTGATCTATCTCTATATATCTTGATGCTCAATATGTAAGCAACTTCACCGAGGTCTTTCTTTGAAAAACTCCTTTCAAACACTCCTTTATGCTTTGCAGAATAATTCTACATTATTTCCGATCAACAATATGTCATTCACATATACTTATCAGAAATGTTGTAGTGCTCCCACTCACTTTCTTGTAAATACAGGCTTCACCGCAAGTCTGTATAAAACTATATGCTTTGATCAACTTATCAAAGCGTATATTCCAACTCCGAGATGCTTACACCAGTCCATAGATGGATTGCTGGAGTTTGCATATTTTGTTAACACCTTTAGGATTGACAAAAACTTCTGGTTGCATCATATACAACTCTTCTTCAAGAAATCCATTAAGGATTGCAGTTTTGTTATCCATTTGCTAGATTTCATAAAATGCGGCAATTGCTAACATGATTCGGACAGATTTAAGCATAGATACGAGTGAGAAACTCTCATCGTAGTCAACACCTTGAACTTGTCGAAAACCTTTTGCGACAATTCTAGCTTTGTAGATAGTAACACTACTATCAGCGTCCGTCTTCCTCTTGAAGATCCATTTATTTTCTATGGCTTGTCGATCATCGGGCAAGTCAACCAAAGTCCATACTTTGTTCTCATACATGGATCCCATCTCAGATTTCATGGCCTCAAGTCATTTTGCGGAATCTGGGCTCATCATCGCTTCCTCATAGTTCGTAGGCTCGTCATGGTCAAGTAACATGACTTCCAGAACAGGATTACCGTACCACTCTGGTGTGGATCTCACTCTGGTTTACCTACGCGATTCGGTAGTAACTTGATCTAAAGTTACATGATCATCATCATTAGCTTCCTCACTAATTGGTGTAGTAGTCACAAGAACAGATTTCTGTGATGAACTATTTTCCAATAAGGGAGAAGGTACAATTACCTTATCAAGTTTTCTACTTTCCTCCCACTCACTTCTTTCGAGAAAAACTCCTTCTCTAGAAAGTATCCATTCTTAGCAACGAATGTCTTGCCTTCGGATCTGTGATAGAAGGTGTACCCAATAGTCTCCTTTGGGTATCCTATGAAGACATATTTCTCCGATTTGGGTTTGAGCTTATCAGGATTAAGCTTTTTCATATAAGCATCACAATCCCAAACTTTAAGAAACGACAACTTTGGTTTCTTGCCAAACCACAGTTCAGATTGTGTCGTCTCAACGGACTTAGATGGTGCCCTTTTAAACGTGAATGCAGCTGTCTTTAATGCATAACCCCAAAACGATAGTGGTAGATCGGTAAGAGATATCATAGATCGCACCATATCTAATAAAGTACGGTTATGATGTTCGGACACACCATTACACTGTGGTGTTCCAGGTGGCGTGAGTAGTGAAACTATTTCACATTGTTTTTAACTGAAGGCCAAACTCGTAACTCAAATATTTTACTTGTGCGATCATATCATAGAAACTTTTATTTTTGTTACGATGATTCTCCACTTCACTCTGAAATTCTTTGAACTTTTCAAATGTTTCAGACTTGTGTTTCATCAAGTAGATATGCTCATATCTGCTCAAATCATCTGTGAAGATCAGAAAATAATGATACCTGTCACGAGCCTCAATATTCATCGGACCACATACATCAGTATGTATGATTTCCAACAAATCTGTTGCTCGCTCCATTGTTCCGAAGAACAGAGTCTTAGTCATCTTGCCCATGAGGCATGGTTCGCAAGCATCAACTGATTCATAATCAAGTGATCCCAAAAGCCCATCAGCATGGAGTTTCTTCATGCGCTTTACACCAATATGACCTAAACGGCAGTGCCACAAATAAGTTGCAATATCATTATTAACTTTGCATCTTTTGGTTTCAATATTATGATTATGTGTATCACTACGATCGAGACCCAATGAACCATTTTCATTGGGTGTGTAACCATATAAGGTTTTATTCATGTAAACAGAACAACAATTATTCTCTAACTTAAATGAATAACTGTATTGCAATAAACATGATCAAATCATATTCATGCCTAACGCAAACACCAAATAACACTTATTTAGGTTCAACACTAATCCCGAAAGTATAGGGAGTGTGTGATGATGATCATATCAATCTTGGAACCACTTCCAACACACATCGTCACTTCACCCTTAACTAGTCTCTGTTCATTTGGCAACTCCCGTTTCGAGTTACTACTCTTAGCGACTGAACTAGTATGAAATACTGAGGGGTTGTTATAAACACTAGTAAAGTACACATCAATAACATGTATATCAAATATACTTATGTTCACTTTGCCATCCTTCTTATCCGCCAATCACTTGGGGTTGTTCTGCTTCCAGTGACCAGTCCCTTTGTAGTAGAAGCACTTAGTCTCAGGCTTAGGACCAGACTTGGGCTTCTTCACTTGAGCAGCAACTTGCTTGCCGTTCTTCTTGAAGTTCCCCTTCTTCCCTTTGCCCTTTTTCTTGAAACTAGTGGTCTTGTCAACCATCAACACTTGATGCTCTTCCTTGATTTCTACCTTCATTGATTTCATCATCATGAAAAGCTTGGGAGTCGTTTTCGTCATCCCTTGCATAATATAGTTCATCATGAAGTTCTACTAACTTGGTGATGGTGACTAGAGAATTCTGTCAATCACTATTTTATCTGGAAGATTAACTTCCACTTGATTCAAGTGATTGTAGTACCCAGACAATCTGAGCACATGCTCACTAGTTGAGCGATTCTCCTCCATCTTTTAGCTATAGAACTTGTTGGAGACTTCATATCTCTCAACTCGGGTATTTGCTTGAAATATTAACTTCAACTCCTGGAACATCTCATATGGTCCATGACGTTCAAAAACGTCTTTGAAGTCCCGATTCTAAGCCTTTAAGCATGGTGCACTAAACTATCAAGTGGTCATCATATTGAGCTAGCCAAACGTTCACAACGTCGGCATCTGCTCCTGCAATAGGTCCGTCACCTAGCGGTGCATTAAGGACATAATTCTTCTGTGCAGCAATGAGGATAAACCTCAGATCACGGATCCAATCCGCATTTTTGCTACTAACATTTTTCAACACAATTTTCTCTAGGAACATATCAAAATAAACACAGGGAAGCAACAACGTGAGCTATTGATCTACAACATGATTTGCAAAATACTATCAGGACTAAGTTCATGATAAATTTAAGTTCAATTTAATCATATTACTTAAGAACTCCCACTTAGATAGACATCCCTCTAATCCTCTAAGTGATCACGTGATCCAAATCAACAAAACCATGTCCGATCATCACGTGAGATGGAGTAGTTTCGTTGGTGAACATCACTATGTTGATCATATCTACTATATGATTCACGCTCGACCTTTCGGTCTTCGTGTTCCGAGGCCATATCTGTATATGCTTGGCTCGTCAAGTATAACCTGAGTATTCCGCGTGTGCAACTGTTTTGCACCCGTTGTATTTGAATGTAGAGCCTATCACACCCGATCATCACATGGTGTCTCAGCACGAAGAACTTTCGCAACGGTGCATACTTAGGGAGAACACTTCTTGATAATTAGTGAGAGATCATCTTATAATGCTACCGTCAATCAAAGCAAGATAAGATGCATAAAAGATAAACATCACATGCAATCAATATAAGTGATATGATATGGCCATCATCATCTTGTGCTTGTGATCTCCATCTCCGAAGCACCGTCATGATCACCATCGTCACCGGCGTGACACCTTGATCTCCATCGTAGCATCGTTGTCGTCTCGCCAATCTCATGCTTCCATGACTATCGCTATCGCTTAGTGATAAAGTAAAGCTTTACAGCGCGATTGCATTGCATACAATAAAGCGACAACCATATGGCTCCTGCCAGTTGCCGATAACTCGGTTACAAAACATGATCATCTCATACAATAAAATTTAGCATCATGTCTTGACCATATCACATCACAACATGCCCTGCAAAAACAAGTTAGACGTCCTCTACTTTGTTGTTGCAAGTTTTACGTGGCTGCTACGGGCTTAAGCAAGAACCAATCTTACCTACACATCAAAACCACAATGATAGTTTGTCAAGTTGGTGACCGGGCGTAGCCACACTCGGTTCAACTAAAGTTGGAGAAACTGTCACCCGCTAGCCACCTTTGTGCAAAGCACGTCGGGAGAACCGGTCTCGCGTAAGCGTACGCGTAATGTCGGTCCGGGCCGCTTCGTCCAACAATACCGCCGAACCAAAGTATGACATGCTGGTAAGCAGTATGACTTATATCGCCCACAACTTACTTGTGCTCTATTCGTGCATATAACATCAACGCATAAAACCTAGGCTCGGATGCCACTGTTGGGTTTCGTAGTAATTTCAAAAAAATTCCTACGCACACGCAAGATCATAGTGATGCATAGCAACGAGAGGGGGAGAGTGTGATCTACGTACCCTTGTAGATCGACAACGGAAGCGTTAACTTGGTTGATGTAGTCGTACGTCTCCACGGCCCGTCCGATCAAGCACCGAAACTACGGCACCTCCGAGTTCTAGCACACGTTCAGCTCGATGACGATCCCCGGACTCCGATCCAGCAAAGTGTCGGGGAAGAGTTCCGTCAGCACGACGGCGTGGTGATGATCTTGATGTTCTACTGTCGCAGGGCTTCGCTTAAGCACCGCTACAATATTATCGAGGACTATGGTAGAAGGGGGCACCGCACACGGCTAAGAATATGATCACGTGGATCAACTTGTGTCTCAAGGGGTGCCCCTTGCCTCCGTATATAAAGGCTCAA
>NC_041392.1:235446931-235506586 GCF_002162155.2 Triticum dicoccoides
CATCTCTGGCCACCTCTCCTCTCTTCCACTAAGGCCCACTAAGGCCCATATACCTCCCGGGGGGTTCCGGTAACCTCCCGGTACTCCGGTAAAATAGATTTAACCAATTAGATGTAAATCATGTTACTGAAGAATTTTACCATTGAAAACTTCTTTCGGATACAAATTCAATGGTATGTTTTTTATGACATAAAACCCACATTTCATTTCACCCGGAACACTTCCGATATCCAAACATAGGCTTCCAATATATCAATCTTTATGTCTCGACCATTTCAAGACTCCTCGTCATGTCCGTGATCACATCCGGGACTCCGAACAAACTTCAGTACATCAAAATGCATAAACTCAATATAACTGTCATCATAACCTTAAGCGTGCGGACCCTACGGGTTCGAGAACAATGTAGACATGACCGAGACACGTCTCCGGTCAATAACCAATAGCAGAACCTGGATGCTCATATTGGCTCCTACATATTCTACGAAGATCTTTTATCGGTCAGACCGCATAACAACATACGTTGTTCCCTTTGTCATCGGTATGTTACTTGCCCGAGATTCGATCGTCGGTATCCAATACCTAGTTCAATCTCATTACTGGCAAGTCTATTTAATCGTTCCGTAATACATCATCCCGCAACTAACTCATTAGTTGCAATGCTTGCAAGGCTTCAGTGATGTGCATTACCGAGAGGGCCCAGAGATACCTCTCCGACAATTGAAGTGACAAATCCTAATCTCGAAATACGCCAACCCAACATGTACCTTTGGAGACACCTGTAGAGCTCCTTTATAATCACCCAGTTACGTTGTGACATTTGGTAGCACACAAAGTGTTCCTCCGGCAAACGGGAGTTGCATAATCTAATAGTCATAGGAACATGTATAAGTCATGAAGAAAGCAATAGCAACATACTAAACGATCGGGTGCTAAGCTAATGGAATGGGTCATGTCAATCAGATCATTCAACTAATGATGTGATCCCGTTAATCAAATAACAACTCTTTGTCCATGGTTAGGAAACATAACCATCTTTGATTAACGAGCTAGTCAAGTAGAGGCATACTAGTGACACTCTGTTTGTCTATGTATTCACACATGTATTATGTTTCCGGTTAATACAATTCTAGCATGAATAATAAACATTTATCATGAAATAAGGAAATAAATAATAACTTTATTATTGCCTCTAGGGCATATTTCCTTCAAATATATCCACATTATCAGAAGCTTGTTTATGGGATTTACATGACCACGAAGAAGGTTGCACATTATTTCTCTGATCACTCCATTACAGTCGTCAGCGACGCACCATTGTCAGAAATTATGAACAACAGAGATGCAAATGGTCGAGTGGAAAAATGGGCGATTGAACTCCTTCCCTTAGATATCAAGTTTGAGGCAAAGAAAGCTATCAAGTCCCAGGCAATAGCAGATTTCCTCGCCGAGTGGATCGAACAGCAACTGCTGACTCAGATTCACTCGGACCACTGGACCATGTTCTTTGATGGATCCAAGATGTTGAATGGTTCTGGTGCTGGGGTGGTATTGGTATCCCCCTGAGGTGACAAGCTCCGCTATGTTCTCCAAATTCATTTCGATTCCTCCAACAACGAAGCTGAATATGAGGCACTTTTGTACGGATTGCGTATGGCCATTTCACTCGGCGTCCGTCGCCTCATGGTCTACGGTGACTCAGATTTTGTGATGAAGGAGTGGGACGTCAGAAGCCCAGCTATGACTGGATACTGCAATGCGGTGAGAAAGTTAGAGAAGAAGTTTGAGGGTTTAGAACTCCATCATATACACCGACTGAAAAATCAAGTAGCGGATGATTTGGCGAAGATAGGTTCCAAGAGGGAAGCCATTCCCAGTAATGTGTTTTTGGAGCATATTCATACACCTTTAGTCTAGGAAGATCCTTTCACTGAAGAGCCCCCGCAACCAAAGAGCACCACTAATCCGACTGAAGTCGAAGTCCCGGCCATGGTCGACTTGATCATGGAGGTTTTCGTCATCACTCCCTACTGGACAGTGCCGTACATTGCGTACATCCTCAGGAAGGAACTCCCAGAGGACGAAGAAGAGGCCCGATAGATCGTTCACCGATCCAAAGCTTTTATTGTGATAAGATGGCAGCTGTTCAGAGAAAGTGTAACTGGAGTCAGCCAGAAATGCATAACACCAGAGGAAGGTCGAGTGATCCTCAATGACATCCACTCGGGGACCTATGGTCACCATGCGTCCTCTCGGACCATTGTGGCCAAAGCATACCGAGCAGGATTTTATTGGCCATGGGCAAATGAGATGGCACAAGAAATAGTCGACAAATGTGAAGGTTGCCAGTTTTACTCCAACATGTCTCACAAGCCTGCGTCAGCACTGAAGACCATTCCACTCATCTGGCCCTTCGTTGTTTGGGGTTTGGACATGGTTGGACCTCTGAGAACGGGTAGGAGCGGCTTCACTCATGTACTCGTGGCAGTCGACAAATTCACCAAATGGATTGAAGCCAAACCTATCAAAAGTCTTGAAGCCAGTACTGCGGTCAGTTTCATCAGAGAGTTAACATTCAGATATGGTGTTCCGCACAACATCATCACTGACAATGGCTCGAACTTCGATTCGGATGAGTTCAGAGCCTTCTGTGCTTCCCAAGGCACTCGAGTCGACTATGCTTCAATCGCCCATCCCCAGTCGAATGGATAAGCTGAAAGAGCAAACGGGTTGATCCTCAAAGGACAAAAACCCAGACTGATGTGCGATCTCAAGCATGCGACAGACGCCTGGGTCGATGAACTTCCGTCAATACTTTGGGGTTTGAGGACGTCTCCGAATTGGTCGACTGGTCGAACTCCATTATTCTTAGTCTATGGAGCTGAAGTTGTGCTTCCGAGTGACTTGCTTCACAATGCACCCAGAGTCGAGCTCTTCTCGGAAGATGAAGCAGAATAGGCTCGACAAGACACAGTTGATCTCGTGGAAGAGGAAAGAGAGATGGCTCTGATCCGACCGACCATTTATCAGCAAGACCTGCGTCGATTCCACGCTAGAAACATGAGAGGTCAAGCATTTCGGGAAGGAGATTTGGTTCTTCGAGTGGATCAACAGAAGCCACACAAGCTCGCCCCTACTTGGGAAGGTCCTTTCATCATCACCAGAGTGCTCCACAACGGAGCGTACCACCTCTACAACATTGAGCATAAGAAAGACGAGCCACGTGCTTGGAATGCGGAGTTGCTCCGCCCCTTTTACACTTAAGCATTCATACTGTTGAGATGTAATAAGAAATACCCTTTAGTTTGATTATCAAAGACACGGTTTTACAGTCTCATAAATGATCGTTGTTCCTTTTTTGTATGTTCTAAATCCCCAGTGGGTGCCTTAGATGCGAATCCATTTCGCCTAAGCTTAACAAATCCTACCGAGTGATGAGCAAGCCTCTCACTCGGGGGCTTAGCTGCGAATCCGTTTTGCCTAAGTTCAAAAAATCCTACCGAGTGGTGAGCAAGCCTCTCACTCGGAGGCTTAGCTGCAGTCCAGTACTCGCCTAAGTTTGAAAAATCCTACCGAGTGGTGAGCAAGCCTCTCATTCGGAGGCTTAGCTGCAGTGCAGTACTCGCCTAAGTTTGAAAAATCCTACCGAGTGGTGAGCAAGCCTCTCACTCGGAGGCTTAGCTGCAGTCCAGTACTTGCCTAAGTTTGAAAAAATCCTACCGAGTGGTGAGCAAGCCTCTCACTCGGAGGCTTAGCTGCAGTCTAGTACTCGCCTAAGTTTAAAAAATCCTACCGAGTGGTGAGCAAGCCTCTCACTCGGAGGCTTAGCTGCAATCCAGTACTCGCCTAAGTTTGAAAAATCCTACCGAGTGGTGAGCAACCCTCACACTCGGGGGCTTAGCTACGGTCCAGGACTCGCCTAAGTTTAAAAAATCCTACCGAGTGATGAGCAAACCTCACACTCGGGGGCTTAGCTGCAGTCCAGCACTCGCCTAAGTTTAAAAAATCCTACCGAGTGATGAGCAACCCTCACACTCGGGGGCTTAGCTATGGTCCAATACTCGCCTAAGTTCAAAAAATCCTACCGAGTGATGAGCAAACCTCACACTCGGGGGCTTAGCTGCAGTCCAGTACTTGCCTAAGTTTAAAAAACCCTACCGAGTGAGAGCAACACTACAAAAAAGACACATCCGTGACATTTTGGGCCGAACGAATTTTTTTTCTGTCATACATATGACACTTCTATGACGATAATTGTGACAAAACCCGGTATCATCATAGATGTGGTGGGCTCCTACTTCTATGACAAAAAATCATGACAGAAAATGCGCTTTTCGTCCTGGGCGGGCCGGAGACGCAGCTGCATGACATTCTTTGGGCCGTCCATGATGGAAAAAACCGTGGTAGAAGCGAGGGCGAGGAAAATTTCGGGGAGTTCTCGATTACGGTGGGAGGTCGGGGGCCGAGTGATGCGCGTTTCTCTCGTACACGTACGCGTGTGTGCGAGGCGTTGGCTCTAACTGAATGCGAGCGAGGCGTTGGGCTCTAACTAAACCCGAGTGATTGCACTGCAGGCTACGCATTATTGAACCCGAGCGATCGATCGATGGCTGTTAACTGAACCCGATCGAGCGATTCCTTCGCTATTGCTGCTAACTGAAGCCGATCGATGCTGCCTCTGGGATGAACAGTGAGTGTTGCGGGGGGAGGGGGGGTTTGGATGAACAATGAGCGGTGGCGTTGCCTCTGGATGAACAGGACCCCGTGGTGTGGTGGAGGGCTGGATGAACAGTAAGCGGTGGAGGGTTGCCCGTGGAGGGGTGGTTGAACAGGACCCTGTGGTGTGGAGGGCTGGATGAACAGTAGACGATGGAGGGGGTGCCCATGGAGGGGTGGTTGAACAGTAGCCGGTGGAGTAGCGCGCGGTGGAGGCTGGATGAACAGGAGCCCGTGGAGGCTGGGGGAGGTCGACGGTAGCCCGTGGAGGCTGGAGGAGGTCGACGGTGGAGATGAACAGTATCGAGTGGAGTCCCGTTTTGCGGTACGCCACACCCCTCCCGATGAACAGGACCCCTGTTTCGACCGTAGGAGGTCCGTTTCATCCGTTTTGTGGTACGCCACACCCCTCCCGATCAACAGGACCCCCGTTTCGACCGTAGGAGGTCTGTTTCGTCCGTTTTGCGGTACGCCACACCCCTCCCAATCAACAGGACCCCCGTTTCGACCGTAGGAGGTCCGTTTCCTCTGTTTTGCAGTACGCCAGACCCCTCCCGATCAACAGGAGCCCGTTCCGAATGTAGAAGGTTCGTTTCCTCCGTTGTGCAGTACGCCAGGCCTCGTTTCCATTGCCTGCTCCGTCCAAGCCCTCCCGATGAACATGACCACACATTCCGTTCCGATCCAGCCGGTTGGCTCCCACGCGTTCTGTTGCCTCCTGATGAACATGACGCATTTCGTTGCCTCCCCATGAACACGACGCATTCCTTGCCTCCCCATGAACACGACGACGACGCTGTTTCTCCGTTCCGACCTAGCCATGTACACGAGCCCTGGCCATACGTATGCGTGAGTAGGCGTTCGAGACCCCGCCCGTATGTACACATACGTGGCAGTATTTTCTTTCTTGTACCCTGGCCGCTGTACGTACGTGTACATGCTACGTGTGTGCCTCTACTATGACACGTACGCGCCTCTACTACGACATGTGCGCGCCTCTACATCCACCAGTATATATGTACGTACACGTTCGCGACCAGAATGACAACGCTACGTACGCTTCGACCAGGTGGGTCCCGACTGTCAGGCACTTCTTTGCCTGCGAAGATGTAGCTGGTGGGTCCCAGCAGTCAGGGGGGCGAATCGTTTTTTTTTGCCCGGACGCACTTCCTTGCGCGCGAAGATGTAGTTGGTGGGTCCCAGCAGTCAGGGGCAAACGTTTTTTCACGAAATACGGTGGCCCGTCCGGTGGGTCCCCGCTGTCAGGTGGAGGAATAATTATTTTGCACGTAATAAGGAGGCACTTCCTTGCTGCGGCCGTGGACCCAACTGTCAGCCTCTCCACGTATAGTCCACATCCGATGGAAGCCGTTCCTTGACCACATTGACCACGCCGCGCCGAGAGCACCAGGGTGGTGGACGACGGTGAGGCCTAGGAAGGGGACGACACGGAGCCGGGGAAGACGCGGCAGTGGATGCCCACGCGTAAAGGAGTATGAGGGTTCATTGGTTCACTGCGGTGTGAGGCTACCGTCACCGCAGAATAACAGGGGTGTGGGTGAGTAGAGGGATGGTCTGGCCAGCGGTGGGAGTAGTAGGGGGCGGTGAGGCCTCCGCTGCATCGCAGCCGGCCATGGGAGGCAGGAGCATGAGGCACGACCGGCGCTGGTTTGGGCGGCTGGAGCAAGAAGACCAGAGGTTGAAGAAGCACTACGGCCGTTGGATGGACATCGTACGGTCACTGGAGCTAGAATCGTGCATATTGACTAAGTTGACAAAGCCCTCCGTCCCCGTCAACTTAGTAGGCCCACAAGTTAGCCTGCCACTATACTGGGTCCCAGCTAACAGGGGGAGTATTCATTTTTGTGTGCGTAATAAGGAGGCACTTCCTTGCGTGCAAAGATATAGCTGGTGGGTCTGAGCTGTCAGCGGTGGTAACGTTTTTTTCACGAAATACAGAGGCCCTTTCGGTGGGTCCCTGATGCCAGGTGGAGGAATCATTATTTTGCGCGTAATAAGGAGGCATTTCCTTGCGTGCGGCCGTGG
Source organism: Triticum dicoccoides (assembly GCF_002162155.2). NCBI lineage: Eukaryota > Viridiplantae > Streptophyta > Magnoliopsida > Poales > Poaceae > Triticum > Triticum dicoccoides. The sequence goes on from NC_041392.1 coordinate 235,453,694, forward strand.
ACCCAGCTGTCGGCCTCTCCACGTACAGTCCACTTCAGATGCATGTCGGTCGTTGACCATGTTGACCAGGCCGCGCCGAGAGCACCAGGGCGGTGGACGACGGTGAGGCCTAGGAAGGGAACGACACGGAGGCAGGGAAGACTAGGCAGTTGTTTCCCACGCGGAGGGGAGTATGACTGTACGAGGGTTTATTGGTTCGTTTGCCGTCGCCGGAGAATAACAGCAGGTGTGGGTGAGTAGAGGGATGGCTAGGCCAGCGATGGGAGTACGATGGGGCGGTGAGGCCTGCGCGGCAGCACGGCCGGCTGCTGGGAGGAGGGAGCAGGCAGTCCCGTCGGCGCTTGTTTGAGCGGCTGGAGCAGGAAGAGCAAAGATTGAAGAAGCACGACGGCCGTTCGATGGACATCCAACAGTCACTGCTTGTGTGTCAACCTTTTTTTTAGGAAAGCCTCAAATCTGTGGAAAATAGCATGCATCCCATCTGCCATTGTTTCTAATAATTTACAGCCCATTTGCTAATTCTTAAGGTTTTTTTGGAGCCCATATTCTTTTTGTTAGCATTACAACCCATATTGTGGCCACGGTTAAAAAATTATATGAAATTTTGCATATTTCGGTGCAGTCCGAATTGTTTTTAATCCCGAAATTTCGACTCACATTCAAACTGATTTTAAAAATAAATGTATATCAATATAAAATCCAACAAATTCTCCACGCATAAAAATTAATGTAATTTAAAATCTTGAAATGAAAAAAAAGATATTTGAAACTAATTGCCGGTTTGATGTGTTTTAAAAATATACATCCCATTTTCTCATTACTGATGGGCCATTTTGTCGGCCAGCCGAATGAAAGCTCTTCTCGTCTTGAAAGATTTGCAGCCCAACAGGCCTGACAAAGCAACTTACTTGGAAAATCACAAAAAAACTGGGCTGTGGCCGTGGACCCAGATGTCAGCCTCTCCACATACAGTACTCTTCCGATGGAAGTCGTTCCTTGACCACGTTGACCATGCCGCGCGGAGAGCACCACGGCGGTGGACGATGGCGAGGCCTAGGAAGGGGACGACGCGGAGCCGGGGAAGACGCGGCAGTGGAAGCCCGCGCGGAGAGGAGTACGAGGGTTCACTGGTTCAGCTGCAGTGTGAGGCTGCCGTCGCCGTAGGGCCTGGCCATCGATGGGAATAGTAGGGGGCGGTGAGGCCTCCGCGGTAGCACAGCCGGCCACAGGAGGCAGGAGCATGCGGCACGACCGGCGCTGCTTTGGGCGGCTGGAGCAAGAAGACCAGAGGTTGAACAAGCACTACAGTAGTTGGATGGACATCGTACGGTCACTGGAGCAAGAATCGTTCATATTGACTAAGTTGACAAAGCCCTTCATCCCCGTCAACTTAGTAGGCCCACAAGTCAGCCTCCTACCAAGGTGGGTCCCAGCTAGCCGGGGGAGTATTCATTGTTTTGTGCATAATAAGGAGGTGAAGGAAATATGCCCTAGAGGCAATAATAAAGTTATTATTTATTTCCTTATTTCATGATAAATGTTCATTATTCATGCTATAATTGTATTAACCGGAAACATAATACATGTGTGAATACATAGACAAACAGAGTGTCACTAGTATGCCTCTACTTGACTAGCTCGTTAATCAAAGATGGTTATGTTTCCTAACCATAGACAAAGAGTTGTTATTTGATTAATGGGATCACATCATTAGGTGAATGATCTGATTGACATGACCCATTTCCATTAGCTTAGCACCCGATCGTTTAGTATGTTGCTATTGCTTTCTTCATGACTTATACATGTTCCTATGACTATGAGATTATGCAACTCCCGTTTGCCGGAGGAACACTTTGTGTGCAACCAAACGTCACAACGTAAATGGGTGATTATAAAGGTGCTCTACAGGTGTCTCCAAAGGTAGATGTTGGGTTGGCGTATTTCGAGATTAGGATTTGTCACTCCGATTGTCGGAGAGGTATCTCTGGGCCCTCTCGGTAATGCACATCACATAAGCCTTGCAAGCATTACAACTAATAAGTTAGTTGTGAGATGATGTATTACGGAACGAGTAAAGAGACTTGCCGGTAACGAGATTGAACTAGGTATTGGATACCGACGATCGAATCTCGGGCAAGTAACATACCAATGACAAAGGGAACAACGTATGTTGTTATGCGGTCTGACCGATAAAGATCTTCGTAGAATATGTAGGAGCCAATATGGGCATCCAGGTCCCGCTATTGGTTATTGACCGGAGATTTGTCTCAGTCATGTCTACATTGTTCTCGAACCGTAGGGTCCGCACGCTTAACGTTACGATGACAGTTATTATGAGTTTATGCATTTTGATGTACCGAAGTTAGTTCTGAGTCCCGGATGTGATCACGGACATGACGAGGAGTCTCGAAATGGTCGAGACATAAAGATTGATATATTGGACGACTATATTCGGACACCGGAAGGGTTCCGGGGAAGTTTCGGATAAAACCGGAGCACCGAGGGGTTACCGGAACCCCCCGGGGGGTTAATGGGCCTTATGGGCCTAATGTGGAGAAGAGGAAGGGGCTGCGAGGGCAGGCCGCGCGCCCCCTCTCCCCCTAGTCCGAATTGGACAAGGAGGGAGGGGCGGCGCCCCCCTTTCTTTCTCTCCCTCCACCTCTCCTAGTTAGACAAGGAACGGGAGGGGAGTCCTACTCCCGGTAGGAGTAGGACTCCTCCTGCGCACCTCATCTAGGCCGGCCGCACCCCCCCCCTTGGATCCTTTATATACGGAGGCAGGGGGGCACCCTAGAACACACAAGTTGATCCTCGTGATCGTTCCTTAGCCGTGTGCCGTGCCCCCTTCCACCATATTCCACCTCGGTCATATCGTTGTAGTGCTTAGGCGAAGCCCTGCGCCGGTAGAACATCTTCATCGTCATCACGCCATCGTGCTGACGGAACTCATCCCCGAAGCTCTGCTGGATCGGAGCCCGGGGAGCGTCATCGAGTTGTACGTGTGCCAAGAACTCGGAGGTGCCGGAGTAACGGTGCTTGGATCGGTCGGATCGGGAAGACGTACGACTACTTCCTCTACGTTGTGTTAACGCTTCCGTTGACGATCTACAAGGGTACGTAGATCACACTCTTCCCTCTTGTTGCTATGCATCACCATGATCTTGCGTGTGCGTAGGAATTTTTTTGAAATTACAACGAAACCCAACAGTGGCATCCGAGCCTAGGTTTTATATGTTGATGTTATATGCACGAGTAGAACACAAGTGAGTTGTGGGCGATATAAGTCATACTGCTTACCAGCATGTCATACTTTGGTTCGGCGGTATTGTTGGACGAAGCGGCCCGGACCAACATTACACGCACGCTTACGCGAGACCGGTTCTCCCGACGTGCTATGCACAGAGGTGGCTTGCGGGTGACAGTTTCTCCAACTTTAGTTGAACTGAGTGTGGCTACGCCCGGTCCTTGCGAAGGTTAAAACAGCACCAACTTGACAAACTATCGTTGTGGTTTTGATGCGTAGGTAAGATTGGTTCTTGCTTAAGCCCGTAGCAGCCACGTAAAACTTGCAACAACAAAGTAGAGGACGTCTAACTTGTTTTTGCAGGGCATGTTGTGATGTGATATGGTCAAGATATGATGCTAAATTTTATTGTATGAGATGATCATGTTTTGTAACCGAGTTATCGGCAACTGGCAGGAGCCATATGGTTGTCGCTTTATTGTATGCAATGCAATCGCGCTGTAATGCTTTACTTTATCACTAAGTGGTAGCGATAGTCGTGGAAGCATAATATTGGCGAGACGACAACGATGCTACGATGGAAATCAAGGTGTCGCGCCGGTGACGATGGTGATCACGACGGTGCTTCGAAGATGGAGATCACAAGCACAAGATGATGATGGCCATATCATATCACTTATATTGATTGCATGTGATGTTTATCTTTTGTGCATCTTATCTTGCTTTGATTGACGGTAGCATTATAAGAGGATCTCTCACTAATTATCAAGAAGTGTTCTCCCTGAGTATGCACCGTTGCGAAAGTTCTTCGTGCTGAGACACCATGTGATGATCGGGTGTGATAGGTTCTACGTTCAAATACAACTGGTGCAAAACAGTTGCACACGCGGAATACTCAGGTTATACTTGACGAGCCAAGCATATACAGATATGGCCTCGGAACACGAAGACCGAAAGGTCGAGCGTGAATCATATAGTAGATATGATCAACATAGTGATGTTCACCAATGAAACTACTCCATCTCACGTGATGATCGGACATGGTTTAGTTGATTTGGATCACGTGATCACTTAGAGGATTAGAGGGATGTCTATCTAAGTGGGAGTTCTTAAGTAATATGATTAAATTGAACTTAAATTTATCATGAACTTAGTCCTGGTAGTATTTTGCAAATTATGTTGTAGATCAATAGCTCGCGTTGTTGCTTCCCTGTGTTTATTTTGATATGTTCCTAGAGAAAATTGTGTTGAAAGATGTTAGTAGCAATGATGCGGATTGGATCCGTAATCTGAGGTTTATCCTCATTGCTGCATAGAAGAATTATGTCCTTGATGCACCGCTAGGTGACAGACCTATAGTAGGAGCAGATGCAGACGTTATGAACGTTTGGCTAGCTCAATATGATGACTACTTGATAGTTTAGTGCACCATGCTTAATGGCTTAGAATCGGGACTTCAAAGACGTTTTGAACGTCATGGAGCATATGAGATATTCCAGGAGTTGAAGTTAATATTTCAAGCAAATACCCGAGTTGAGAGATATGAAGTCTCCAACAAGTTCTATAGCTAAAAGATGGAGGAGAATCACTCAACTAGTGAGCATGTGCCCAGATTGTCTGAGTACTACAATCGCTTGAATCAAGTGGGAGTTAATCTTCCAGATAAGATAGTGATTGACAGAATTCTCTAGTCACCATCACCAAGTTAGTAGAACTTCGTGATGAACTATAATATGCAAGGGATGACAAAAATAATTCCCAAGCTCTTCGTGATGCTGAAATCGACGAAGGTAGAAATAAAGAAAACATCAAGTGTTGATGGTTAACAAGACCACTAGTTTCAAGAAAAGGGCAAAGGGAAGAAGGGGAACTTCAAGAAGAACGACAAGCAAGTTGCTGCTCAAGTGAAGAAGCCCAAGTCTGGTCCTAAGCCTGAGACTAAGTGCTTCTACTGCAAAGGGACTGGTCACTAGAAGCGGAACTACCCCAAGTGATTGGCGGATAAGAAGGATGGCAAAGTGAACATAAGTATATTTTATATACATCTTATTGATGTGTACTTTACTAGTGTTTATAGCAACCCCTCAGTATTTGATACTAGTTCAGTTGCTAAGATTAGTAACTCGAAACGAGAGTTGCAGAATAAACAGAGACTAGTTAAGGGTGAAGTGACGATGTGTGTTGGAAGTGGTTCCAAGATTGATATGATCATCATCGCACACTCCCTATAATTTCGGGATTAGTGTTGAACCTAAATAAGTGTTATTTGGTGTTTGTGTTCATCATGAATATGATTTGATCATGTTTATTGTACTACGGTTATTCATTTAAGTAAGAGAATAAATTGTTGTTCTGTTTACAAGAATAAAACCTTATATGGTTACACACCCAATGAAAATAGTTCGTTGGATCTCGATCGTAGTGATACACATAATCATAATATTGAAACCAAAAGATGTAAAGTTAATAATGATAGTGCAACTTATTTGTGGCACTGCCGTTTAGGTCATATTGGTGTAAAGCGCAGGAAGAAACTCCATGCTGATGGGCTTTTGGAATCACTTTATTATGAATCAGTTGATGCTTGCGAACCATGCCTCATGGGCAAGATGACTAAGACTCCGTTCTTCGGAACAATGGAGCGAGCAACAGATTTGTTGGAAATCATACATACAGATGTATGTGGTCCGATGAATATTGAGGCTCGTGGCGGATATCGTTATTTTCTCACCTTTACAGATGATTTGAGCAGATATGAGTATATCTACTTGATGAAACATAAGTCTAAAACATTTGAAAAGTTCAAAGAATTTCAGAGTGAAGTGAAAAATCATCGTAACAAGAAAATAAAGTTTCTACGATCTGATCGTAGAGAAGAGTATTTGAGTTACGAGTTTGGCTTTCAGTTAAAAACAATGTGAAATAGTTTCACTACTCACGCCACCTGGAACACCACAATGTAATGGTGTGTCCGAACGTCATAACCGTACTTTATTAGATATGGTGCGATCTATGATGTCTCTTACCGATCTACCACTATCATTTTGGGGTTATGCATTAGAGACAGCTGCATTCACGTTAAATAGGGCACCATCTAAATCCGTTGAGACGACACCGTATGAACTATGGTTTGGCAAGAAACCTAAGCTGTTGTTTCTTAAAGTTTGAGGTTGCAATGCTTATGTGAAAAAGTTTCAACCTGATAAGCTCAAACCCAAATCGGAGAAATGTGTCTTCATAGGATATCCAAAGGAAACTATTGGATACACCTTCTATCACAGATCCGAAGGCAAGACTTTTGTTGCTAAATTCGGAAACTTTCTAGAGAAGGAGATTCTCTCGAAAGAAGTGAGTGGGAGGAAAGTAGAAAACTTGATAAGGTAATTGTACCTTCTCCCTTATTGGAAAGTAGTTCATCACAGAAATCTGTTCTTGTGACTACTACACCAATTAGTGAGGAAGATAATGATGATGATCATGTAACTTCAGATCAAGTTACTACCGAATCTCGTAGGTAAACCAGAGTAAGATCCGCACCAGAGTGGTACGGTAATCCTGTTCTGGAAGTCATGTTACTAGACCATGACGAACTTGCGGACTATGAGGAAGCGATGATGAGCCTAGATTACGCGAAATGGTTTGAGGCCATGAAATCTGAGATATGATCCATGTATGAGAACAAAGTATGGACTTTGATGGATTTGCCCGATGATCGGCAAGCCATAAAAATAAATGGATCTTCAAGAGGAAGACGGACGCTGATAGTAGTGTTATTATCTACAAAGCTAGAATTGTCGCAAAAGGTTTTTCGACAAGTTCAAGGTGTTGACTACGATGAGAGATTCTCACTCGTATCTATGCTTAAGTCTGTCCGAATCATGTTAGCAATTGCCGCATTTTATGAAATCTGGCAAATGGATAAACAAAACTGAATTCCTTAATGGATTTATTGAAGAAGAGTTGTATACGATGCAACTAGAAGGTTTTGTCAATCCGAAAGGTACTAACAAAATGTGCAAGCTCCAGCGATCCATCTGTGAACTGGTGCAAGCATCTCGGAGTTGGAATATACGCTTTGATGAGTTGATCAAAGCATATAGTTTTATACAGACTTGCGGTGAAGCCTGTATTTGCAAGAAAGTGAGTGGGAGCACTACGACATTTCTGATAAGTATATGTGAATGACATATTGTTGATCGGAAATAATGTAGAATTATTCTGTAAAGCATAAAGGAGTGTTTGAAAGGAGTTTTTCAAAGAAATACTTCGGTGAAGCTGCTTACATATTGAGCTTCAAGATCTATAGAGATAGATCAAGACGCTTGATAAGTTTTTCCAATGAGTACATACCTTGACAAGATTTTGAAGTAATTCAAAAATGGAGCAGTCAAAGAAAGAGTTCTTGCCTGTATTATAAGGTGTGAAGTTGAGTAAGACTCAAAGCCCGACCACGGCAGAAGATAGAAAGAGAATGAAAGTCATTCCCTATGCCTTGGCCATAGGTTCTATAAAGTATGTCATGTTGTGTACCAGATCTATTGTATACCCTGCACTGATTTGGCAAGGGAGTACAATAGTGATCTAGGAGTAGGTCACTGGACAGCGGTCAGAATTATCCTTAGTGAAATAAGGATATGTTTCTCGATTATGGACATGACAAAAAAGGTTCGTCGTAAAGGGTTACGTCGATGCAAGTTTTTGACACTGATCTAGAAGACTCTAAGTCTCGGTCTAGATACATATTGAAAGTGGGAGCACTTAGCTAGAGTAGCTCCAAGCAGAGCATTGTTGACATAGAAATTTGCAAAATACATGCGGATCTGAATGTGGCAGACCCGTTGACTAAGATTCTCTCACAAGCAAAACATGATCACACCTTAGTACTCTTTGGGTGTTAATCACATAGAAATGTGAACTAGATTACTGAATCTAGTAAACCCTTTGGGTATTGGTCACACGGCGATGTGAACTATGGGTGTTAATCACATGATGATGTGAACTATCGAAGTTAATCACATGGTGATGTGATCTAGATTATTGACTCTAATGCAAGTGGGAGACTGAAGGAAAAATGCCCTAGAGGCAATAATAAAGTTATTATTTATTTCCTTATTTCATGATAAATGTTCATTATTCATGCTATAAATGTATTAACCGGAAACATAATACATGTGTGAATACATAGACAAACAGAGTGTCACTAGTATGCCTCTACTTGACTAGCTCGTTAATCAAAGATGGTTATGTTTCCTAACCATAGACAAAGAGTTGTTATTTGATTAATGGGATCACATCATTAGGTGAATGATCTGATTGACATGACCCATTTCCATTAGCTTAGCACCCGATCGTTTAGTATGTTGCTATTGCTTTCTTCATGACTTATACATGTTCCTATGACTATGAGATTATGCAACTCCCGTTTGCCGGAGGAACACTTTGTGTGCAACCAAACGTCACAACGTAAATGGGTGATTATAAAGGTGCTCTACAGGTGTCTCCAAAGGTAGATGTTGGGTTGGCGTATTTCGAGATTAGGATTTGTCACTCCGATTGTTGGAGAGGTATCTCTGGGCCCTCTCGGTAATGCACATCACATAAGCCTTGCAAGCATTACAACTAATAAGTTAGTTGTGAGATGATGTATTACGGAACGAGTAAAGAGACTTGCCGGTAACGAGATTGAACTAGGTATTGGATACCGACGATCGAATCTCGGGCAAGTAACATACCGATGACAAAGGGAACAACGTATGTTGTTATGCGGTCTGACCGATAAAGATCTTCGTAGAATATGTAGGAGCCAATATGGGCATCCAGGTCCCGCTATTGGTTATTGACCGGAGATTTGTCTCAGTCATGTCTACATTGTTCTCGAACCGTAGAGTCCGCACGCTTAACGTTACGATGACAGTTATTATGAGTTTATGCATTTTGATGTACCAAAGTTAGTTCTGAGTCCCGGATGTGATCACGGACATGACGAGGAGTCTCGAAATGGTCGAGACATAAAGATTGATATATTGGACGACTATATTCGGACACCGGAAGGGTTCCGGGGAAGTTTCGGATAAAACCGGAGCACCGAGGGGTTACCGGAACCCCCCGGGGGGTTAATGGGCCTTATGGGCCTAATGTGGAGAAGAGGAAGGGGCTGCGAGGGCAGGCCGCGCGCCCCCTCTCCCCCTAGTCCGAATTGGACAAGGAGGGAGGGGCGGCGCCCCCCCTTTCTTTCTCTCCCTCCACCTCTCCTGGTGAGACAAGGAACGGGAGGGGAGTCCTACTCCCGGTAGGAGTAGGACTCCTCCTGCGCGCCTCATCTAGGCCGGCCGCACCCCCCTTGGATCCTTTATATACGGAGGCAGGGGGCACCCTAGAACACACAAGTTGATCCTCGTGATCGTTCCTTAGCCGTGTGCGGTGCCCCCTTCCACCATATTCCACCTCGGTCATATCATTGCAGTGCTTAGGCGAAGCCCTGCGCCGGTAGAACATCTTCATCGTCATCACGCCGTCATGCTGACGGAACTCATCCCCGAAGCTTTGCTGGATCGGAGCCCGGGGAGCGTCATCGAGCTGTACGTGTGCCAAGAACTCGGAGGTGCCGGAGTAACAGTGCTTGGATCGGTCGGATCGGGAAGACGTACGACTACTTCCTCTATGTTGTGTTAACGCTTCCGTTGACGATCTACAAGGGTACATAGATCACACTCTCCCCTCTCGTTGCTATGCATCACCATGATCTTGCATGTGCGTAGGAAATTTTTTGAAATTACTACGAAACCCAACAGGAGGCACTTCCGGTGGGTCCGAGCTGACAATGGGGGGAATGTTTTTTTTTTCGCGAAATACGGTGGACCGTTAGGTGGGTCCCAGCAGTCAGGGGGCAAACGTTTTTTTTGCAAAATACGGTGGCCCGTCCAGTGGGTCCCTGCTGTCAGTTGGAGGAATCATTATTTTCCGCGTAATAAGGAGGCACTTACTTGCTGCAGCCGTGGACCCAGCTGAGATTCTCCACGTACAGTATACTTCCGATGGAAGTCGTTCCTTGACCACGTTGACCTCGCCATGTTCCATTGCATGCATGCGTCCATGGGCGTGGTGCGTCCCCACTGTCAGCCTCTCATGTACAGTCATCTTCCGATGACTCTCGGTTGTTGACCACGTTGACCACACCGCCGAGCGCACCCAGACTGGAACGACCCAGAGATGGGGAAGACGGGGCAGTGGAGTCGCAGATGGAGAGGAGTGGGAAACTTCACTGGTTCGGGTGCACGGCAGCACAGCCGTGGTGTCGCCCACGGGAGACAGGAGCAAGAATAGAGGTTGAAGAAGGAGCACGGCTGTTGGATTAACATCCAACGGTACAGCTGCTAGAATCATTTGTTGATTAAGTTGACAAAGCCGTGCATACACGTCCGCTTAGTAGGCCCACAAGCCAGTCACCAAATCTGATGGGTCCCAGCTGTCAATGGGATGAATAATTTTTTTTGCAAAACAAGGAGGCACTTCCTTCCGTGCGAAAATACAGCCGGTGGGTCCCAGTTGTCAGGTGGAGGAAACATTTTTTCAGCTTAATAAGGAGGAACTTTCCTTGCGTGCGACCATGGACCTCGTGGGTCCCAGCCGTCAGGCTCTCCACGTACAGTCCTCTTCCGATGACTCACGTTTGTTGACCACGCCGCACTGAACGCAGCGAGGCGGTGGACGACAGTGAGGCCCCGGACGGGAACGACTCGGAGATGGGAAAACGCGACAGTGGAGTCGCAGATTGAGAGGAGGAGAAGGGTTATAACTGGTTCTGTTGCGGCGTGGGGCTGTAGTCTGTGGAGAATAACAGGAGGTGTCGAGGGGTGGAGGGATAGCCTAGCCGGTGGTGGGGTAGCGCTTCACAATGATGCGTGCTAAGCAGAGCCGCTAGCCGTCGGAGGCCGGACCAGGCGGTCCCGGTGACGCTGGAGGAAGAAGACGAGAGACTGAAGGTGCATGCCGGCCGTTGGATATAAATCCAATGGCTGTGGATGACACAATCATTTGTTGACCAAGTTGACAACGCCCTGCGTAGGCTTCGACCTATTGACCCACATGTCAGCCTACAAAAATGTGGCATATATTTAACCCATGTTTTCTAGAATGTACAGTCCATTTGCTGGGCTGGGTGAACAAATAATTTCGCGTCAATCATGCCCATTTATATTTTCTAAGAAATCCCAGCCCATTTGCACTTCCTTGAAATACACGTATTAGGTGGGCTCGTTATATATATAATGTTATGTTAGAAGGAGCAATTAATATCAAAGAATAAACCGGAGAGGCACATTATATATATATAATTAAGAAATTAGCGAGTTATTGCTCAAAATAAAAATGAGCGCGTTATTATTAAATTGGTAGAATAAACCGCAAGCTTTTGTACGCAATCACTAGGATTTTCCTTGCCCGTGAGTCAAAAACAACCAGGATTTTCCTTGCCAACTTCTGTTAAACATTTACTTTTATAAGTTAATAACATGTGGGATGTTTTTATAATGTATATATAAGTCTTTATAAAACATACGATAATAGTAAATATAAATCTTTCCCTAATAATAAAGCACGGATTGACTCTTTTGGTTCACTGTCACAATACGCTTCTTTCCGTGAAATTACGCTTTCAGTTTTTTTCCCGTTAGTTTTGATCGACAGTCCGTCCAATTGCTGCGAGGCGGTACTAAAAACTTTGTCCATCCAATTGGTCCACGTCCACATTCTCTTATTGGGCCTGCACGCATGTTTCGGCCTGCATGCACGCTTGTGTATCTGTACCTTACCTGATTTTCACACATGTACTCGGAGTAATCCCACCTCGATTGCTTACATGAAAGTCTACCGGTTTATATACCTAGGAAAATTGCATATCAACAACGAGCCTCTTGAATCAACAAACACAGAATGAGAACGAAGGGAAATTGTACAACAAAATGGCAGTCCGGCGCGAAGCTGTTCAGTCCGGCGCTCGCCGGGGTGAGGAAGCGAAGGCGAAGAGCGCAGACGCCTGCGATGCAGCCTGTTCCACACGCTGGCCACCTCTACACCACACACGACATGGACACGAGCGTGGCGGATGGAGGCGGAATGCTGAGGTCGGGCTGTGGACTCGGAGTGGAGGAGCCACGGAGAGGCCCGGGAGCCACCACGACAGCCACGAGAGCGAGATGGGCCTGGCCACGCTCGGCGGTCGTCAGCTGACTTCGTGTTTCTCTGCTGATGATCCCTGACCACCTGCTGCCCGGGGTCGGCTACATGCTGTTATCTCAGTTTGCTTGGTAGTTTCATTCTTGCTTAAGATTAGACCTAGCCGTGTAGATGCTGATGGACATTGGAGGTACAGTGTTGGCACTGATGACTTGGATAAAAATATTTTTGTATGCACTCCGAGCGGGTCAGTCTATATACACTTAAATTTTCACATCCAGTTTCCTTCAGTTAGACGACAACAAGGAGACAATGCACTCCTTTTTTCTGAAAAAAATATCATAAGGGACATCTTTTGGAAGAATGACGAGCCATGTTGGCCGTAGTTGGAGTGAAATAATTACAACTTTTTTGTGCCAAATAATCAAATATAGCACTTATTCAGAAAAAAAACCGAAACCATGAGAAATGTTGTTGTTGGATGTCAGTGCGCATCATATATCCTCTTGGCCATGTCGGTCATAACAGCAACAACTTTCTTCAGGCTGATGATGCTCATATTGTCAATCATTCTCACTGTGGTGCCTGAGACAAAAACTCCTAAGGCAGTTTGGTAATTTATGATGTTATTACACCGGAGCACATGTAACGGCAGACCCGGTAAAGAAGAATAGAACGTAAGTGTGTGCCATATTTTTTTCCCGTTGCAACGCACGGGCCCTTTTGCTAGTATATATAATGTGGTTAGAAGGGAAAACATAAATTGGACACAACATTCCTTTTATAAGAGACCTGCGTTTTATACCCCACAGTATGCATACTAACAAGTTCACACACAAATACAACAGAAAAGGTAAACATTCATATCAAACTCAGGTTCACAGGACACGTTCATATTCATAGCCAACATTCACTATCAACAACTCAAAAGATTCATATATACACAAGCTCAACATATCTATGCATCCAAATGATTGATAGATCACACGGCAATATTCATACATAATTCACAAAAAGATTCAGATATACACATGTTCAGTATGTTTATGCATCCAAATGATTGAGATCACAGCCAATATGATCCATGGACGAACTTTAATTACCTAGGGTACAGATTGGTAAATGGTGTTCAATCGGAGGTACTTCTTGCTAAAATTAGTTCTTGGACGAGTAAACTTTCGAGTACATAAGAGGCAGCACAGACAATCTGAACTTTGCTTGTAGGTTTATCCTCAAATAGTGGCCTCGTGCTGAGGGAGGTTTGAGAAACTTGGCCACTACTTTCATCCAACTAGTTTACTGGCTCATCTTGGTCCTGTATCTCGCCAAAATTCTACATTGCAGACGAGAAAGGAGGCGGTTGAGAAAATGAACCACCCAAACTTTTTGTGCAGTTCAACTAAAATGGAGCATCCTTGGCATGCAGACTGATTAAGTGCCAGATGAATATACGTGTCAACCAACTTGTCTGGAATCTTTAGACTCCAGGCCATATAGTTCGCTACCATATGTGCCGATAACCAAAAGGCACAAGTTGGGACCAAAGACTGGACTGCGTTTTTCTGGGCTATGCACCAAGCAATATTTTTGGCGTTCACTCTCCTAATACTTGGAGTTTGACAATTGGTTGATGCCGGTTGATACTCGCATGAATATAGGCACTTCTTGTCAACATCGATGCTTGTTTGAGTGAACTTTGGAGTACATAGCAGCAGCATAAGTACCTGTCCATCTGATATTTTTGTGCAGTTCTACTGAAATCACCCGATGTAATGATTTGCCTGCGAGTTCAGGCTCCAAATTACTCCTTTATGAAATCGGCAAACAATAGCACAATACCAAATTACCAATACATATGACAGGCACAATAATCAGGATAAAGACCAGTACCAACCTGTGTGAGGTAGCATATCAATTACTATTTCCTTTGACTGGCAGCCGAGATAAGCCAAGCGACTGACAGCAAAGGAAGAAAGCAAGCGGAGATTAGCGACTGACAGGAAAGGATGGAAGCTGTCGAGGCAATGAAGCACCCAAAGTTTTTGTGCAGTTCCACCAAAATCGAGCATCCCTATTGGCACATATATTGAGAGAGTGATATTACTGTAATAGTGGGACTAGTTGATGAAACATACACTAACAAATAGAAGCACCCTCATTATCTTAATGGGTAAAGTTAGCAACATAGTAGTCTTGCTTAAAGAGAGGTATTAGTTTATTTAATCAGTGCTAATTAGCTCAACTCAACACTCAAAGCATTGCCATTTATCATAGGTTGCAAAACTTTAGCATGCAAAGATAAAGGAGTTTCTTATGACAGTAGCACGATACAAATAGAGATGACAGCAAACTAATATGGATGAAGGCCTTAGGCCCGTACCAACCTGAGAAAAAAAGCTTATTCATGTAGTCCCATAAGAGATGATAAAGCACTCACTGGAATCACACAATAGTATATATTTTTGTGCACTTCAAATGTATGGTTGAAATCACTCTTGTTTACCAGTGCTGAGATTATATCGAAAGATTATCAAGAACTTCCAGCAGAGTTAAAGCACTGGCTGGGATACAGTTCATTGTATTGTCTTGTGTAGTTCCACTAAAATGTATGATTGGCACAACAGGATCCTTGTTTGCACAAGTAGGAACAAGGTGAAACCTTCATTAGCTTAGTGAGAAAGGATAGGAAGACATTAGCATATTACTCAAACAGTAGCATCAAACTCATGATGGACAATACGCAAAACATTGCCTCATTGAACCAATGGCAATAAATTGACATGCAAAACAATAGCACTATTATGTCATGACACTAATAATATTCCCTCCCTGCTCCACCACATGATTCACCTCCATAGACAAACATACACACGTACATGATTCAGCATAGGGTCCTACTAAAGATTTGTTTAACTCCAACAGGAAAATTAGGCAGTAATAAATTAGTGGTACTTAAGTACTCCTAATTAATTAAGTGAGACAGCAGAAGTGGAAGGGCTCCCTGGAGGATCGTCTCACATGTAAGGTAGTTGTTGCCGGAGCCCTTGAATGGCCTTGACTGAGGCCTATGGCTTCAGCAAGATCACCTTGGCACTGTTTCTTCTTCTTCTTCTTCTTCTTCTTCTTCCTCTTCATGCTCTGTTTCTCTTTCTCCTCACCAGTTGGTGAAACCAAGTACATGATTGACCTTCTAATTCAGAATTGGTTTTGTTCGTGAGGGAGTACAAGTGTACTAGTAAAAAACAACATTATTTTCTCATGGCAGTCAAAAAATAGAGATGAACACATGCATTAAATATCATTCTTACCTAAAGGAAGGTTATGGTGCAAATATGGATGATGAGGATTGGAACACAGATCTCACTTTGTGCAGTTCCACCAAAATGAACCAACTATTCCATTCTGACATTCCAGTTAAACAACACAAAAGTCACTTCTTTTAAGAAAAGTTTTGTGCAGTGCACCAAAAGGTCACAACAGCAACCAGGTGAATTGGATATCCCTGTTTGCACAAAAAGGCACAGAGAAAACAGTCAGAGTCTCAAACAATTACAGGCAAAAACATTTGGCTAAACTTGTCATGGCTTATAACAGTGGCATGGCTTCATTTTTACCAGGGACATTAGATTAAGAACAACTAAGGCTGCGTTCGGTTCACAGGTTTGGTGCAGGATTTTCGTAGGAACACAATTCCTATGGTATTCTTTCCCTTCCAACTGTTCGGAACACGGGAAAGGTGAATAGTGTTTCATAGGAAAGCTGGTCTGGTAGTACTGATTCCATAGGATTAGAAACATCCACGCGCTGCTCATTTTTTGGGCGGAAGCCTGAGGCAGGCGCTCGCTGCCATGCGTTAGACAGGTTGCTGTGCTGTGTTGCCGGAATAAAAAAATCAACCTATGCGTGGTACGTGAGGTGAGGACAAGAGTAGTCACTGTGCAGCTGAATAAACAAATAGCATCTCATACTGCCAAGCATGCTACTCTAAAAAAAAATCTGTACATTTTGTAGTCCATCCGAACACATTCTCTTGAGAGTTTCCTCCGGGTCGCTGTTCCATAGTTTTATACCTACATTCCTTTCCTATTCCTCTATTTTCATCAAGACCTATGTTTTCTGCCCCTTTATTCCGAACGGAGCCTAAATATTTGGTATAAGGGCATGGGACAGTGGGTGCACCAGCAGTCCAGCACCATGTATGTAAACATGGGCATAAAGTGGTGATTCATAGTTTGTTGCCCCGAGAAACAAACATCCGAGAAACATATCTGGGTTGGTCCCATTTTTGTTCACTCTAGCCACCTACTCCTATGTGTGGATAGCAAATCTAGTCCTGGTCATACCACTGTGTACAGCGTTGCCCCTATATCTCCCTTTTCAACCAAGAGACCGGTTGGATGACCAGTCTATACTACTTTCACCCCCTTTCCTTCCTGTTTGTACCAAGTCCAATGTACATACTAAATTCCCCCACCCCCACTTTATTTCTTGTTTGAACCAAGTACTCCCTCTGTCCGGAATTACTTGTCATCAAAATGGATGTGTCTAGAACTAAAATACATCTAGATACATCCATTTCAATGACAAGTATTTTCGGACGGAGGGAGTACAAGATTCGACTCCATGAAGTAGCTTTACCTCTAACAGTAGAAGAAAAAAATATGTGACGTTGGACCATCCGATCGAGAGGGGCTGAGAGGTAGAAAATGATGCACATGCAGTGACGTAGCGAGCTGGGGAAGTAGAGCTAAGGCGGTTTCGAACGAAGATATACCTGAAGGTCGTCGGGATGTGGATAGGTGGGCGGCGGGAGGCTGGATCTTCCCACAGGCAACAACGAAGGGACCGGAGGACCTCCCGCGTCGGTGCTCGACCAGAGATAATGGTGCGGCCGGCAGTAGGTCTCCTCCCTCGCTGTCGACGATGGCCTAAACGCTGCCCCTCCTCCCCTTCACTGGCGGAGGGGGATACGTCCGGATCTGTAACCAGTGGCGAGGATAGAAAAACAGTGTTTTTTGAAGGGAGAAAGACAGTGTTACTACCCCTATCTTGTTTAGATCTGGAGAGGACGAGAGTGTGTGAATAGAGCAACCCTAGCAAGCAAGCGCGGAGGCTCCGGCCTATATATATGTAGTGGGGTAGTTTTCCTTTTTCACTCCATCAAAACGATCGTTTAAAATTGTGTACTACTACATGCCAGGTCGCGGTTTTTTTAGTTGTTGATTGTTTTCTGAGATAGGTACCCGCTTGTTCCAAGTGGTGTTACGGTGTGCCAGGTCGCACTTTGTATCGTTCAAGTCTGGTACTACAAGTCCCTCCATTAAATGAACAACCACCCCCTCGTAAAAATTGTGAACAAGCCCACGGCTAAAATTGGCAGAAACGTGGGTTGCCCCAACGTGCATTATTATTTATATTTACTACTCCCTCCATTCCTAAATATAAGTCTTTTTTATTAGCCACACCTAAGACAATTTTTTTTATTAGCAGTGAACCCCACATGTCATAGACACAAAAATTGTGGCAAGATTTCCTTAGGCAAGCCAAAGTGTGTCTAACAATTTGAGCAACTCAGGTTAGTCAAGTGTGGCAGGTGTGGGAAAAATAATGTGGCAACATAAGACAAACATAGTCACAATCCAAACAGCCCCGTAATTGTTTGTGACATGCATGAACATTTGGTTAGTTAAATTTATAGTCAAAATTTGGCAAGGTGCATCAAATCAACACATGCAAGTATCAAAAGGAAAGTCACAGCATGCATGCATGCGTTGTACTCCCTCCGTTTCCAAATATAAGTATTTTTAGAGTTTGCAACGAGTGACTACATACGAAGCAGAATATGTCTACTCCTACATACGAAGTAGCCCATTTGAAATGTCTAAAAAGACTTATATCGAGTGCAGTGCTTTGATGTGTCGCGTCAACTCATACAAGACCGAGAAATTTGATTACTACAACGCCCTCTCCCCGCAGACTGAGCTCCGGTGCCTTAACTGCACCTGCCTTTGGCTACTTGACGGGAGGGCCAACCACCTGTTGGGCCCACCTGTCATAGACGCAAAGGCAGGAGCAGTAAGTAGAAGCTTTCTCTACACGCTATCCCTCCCGCATGAGGTGGACGGGCATGCAGCAGTGGATTCGATACTATAGAAGTAGGACTAACATCATTGTTCGTCTTCTCGAAGAGGCAAAGAGCCAAGCGCAACCCGCACGTGGCAGTTGCGAATGCTCGCGTGGTGCGGTTCCTTGGAGTACTAGCCAGGCTCTTGCATGAGACAAAATTGCTATTGTTTAACAATTAAACTCCATTATCCATTGGTTGATACTCATTCTGCATAGGTCCACGCGCTTAGCACCATTTCCTCCTAGGGTCACCAATGTTTATTTGCTAATTAATAGCATTGCATGCAATGAACTAGCCATTGCAAGTCACTAAAAGCATGCACACCTCTCATCTCTTATTGGTTGATATGTCAAGAAACAAGAAACAAGGTAGAAGTTAATGCACCATGCCTAAGTGTTTTGGGACTATTTGGTTTTCGTAAGATGACTTACACACCTAGACGGAGGGAGTAGTATAGCCCTGTAAACCGGAAAGGAGTATTTGCCTTTCTAGAGATTTCAACAAGTGACTAGACTACACCGTGTGCAGTACTCCGTTTATAGGGCTCAAATCTCAAATCTCATGAACCAAGGCATTTTGCGATTGGAGGAATGTATCTCGTACTTTAAAAAACTACCCTAATTAAACTCATGCATTAATTACGTAGTTCTCTCGTTTTCCTCTCCACCTTGGTCGCGGTGCACATGCGGGACATTTCAAAGCATCTGGGCCCGCGTGCCATCCACCAAATTACAGCGAGGTGCCACAGTCGAGACTCACCTGTCACCCCGGTGTGGCCGTCATGACCCGTCATATCGCAAAACCCACACCTTTACCAGCAGTGGTAAGGTGGCCTCCAAGTTGGACTGGACGAAGCAACCATCATTTCGCTGGAACGCTCGTTCAGGCCCTTTCTTCCCTTTCTTGAAGAAAACCTCACTCCAGGCTACTCACTTATGCCATTTTTCTTCTGTACCGACGAAGGAAAGGTGGGCGAATTAGTTATGCTGCTAAATTTTCATTCCAAGAATCTTCTTTTTGCGAAGCACCGACCGATTCTCACATCCTATTCTTTTCCCGTTTTCATTGCGATTGTGGTTTCCTTTCAATTGCTTTTTGTTTGTCAGTTCATTGATGGATCCTGGAGCACTAGGCAAAGAGTTGCCAGCGGACAACCCACTGGAGACAGCGATCTCCAGGAAGCAAGCACCGACCAACGAGTTGACCATGTTGGCGGGCCAGCCCATGGAGACGAAGAACTCCAAGAAACAAGCACTGGCCAAAGAGTTGAGGGCGTTGGCGGACGAACTCCTCAAAGAAAGTTTGAAGAACAGCAAGGGCCCCACCGAGCCTACCCCAGGAACTCTGATTGCCACCTATGTGAGGGTCAAGACTGAGTTTGAGGAGATAGTCGCCATTGAGAAGCAGTATTCCCCTGGCAAGGTGATGGCCCCCATCGAGGACGAGGAGATGGCCCCCGGAGGGATGAGATCCCCCGGTGAGCTGCACAAGGTAAAAAATAATGGCTTATTACCATAGTTGTGGTTTTTGATTATTGGCAATGTGCTTGCTAATATGTTAGGGTTGTGCAGGTGCCGGTGGACGTCCTTGATGATTCCGATGTCGTGGCCCGTCTTGTTGGCATCGCCCCAGAGATCGATTCCGATGCCGTTGTCCATCCTGTGGACATCGCCCCAGAGATCGTTTCTGATGTCACGGTCAGTCCTGTGGACATCGCCCCAAAAATCAATTCCCATGCCGCTGTCCGTGCTATGGTCATTGCCGGAGAGATCGATGACAAGAAATAGTTGGTCGCGCTAATTCTTCAGGGTAGTTTGCATTGCCCTGTGTTTAATTACCAGAATGATGCATGTTATCAAACCATCTTAGGGCTAGTGCACTGTCTTATGTGGGCGGATCTTGCTACTTTTGTTTGATAGTGAATCATGCGAACCCTCTCCGAGTTATGGAAACAGATGTATCCTCACCAACTTTTGATGTAATATATGGCATGCTTAGATGTAAGTTTGAACTGTTTATCATATCAGCAGGGCTTGTTTGATGATTCTTGGTGTTAGTAGGCTAGCTACTGTGCGAGCTATAGTACTTGCAAAACACTCACCGAAGAGAAACGTTGGGGCTGATGAGCTCGTGGTACACTTATACTTATCCCTCGTCGATCGACCAATAGCCCTAGCTCCTAAAGTTGTAGGCTTAGCGATTCATCAGACAATAGTCGACATACATTCAGGCCTCATTTGGTTCATAGGGTAGGAAAATCATAGCAAAAGTACAGAGAACGTGCAACACAAAATCATAGCAGTGCAGAGACATACTCCCTCCGTTCCAAAATAGATGACCTAGGCGGGCTAGTTTGGCCTAGTGGGTTTCTGTGATATGACGTGGTACAGTGGCGTCCAGTCTTCGCGTGTGGTAGCAGTATTCTAGGCACTGATGGACACTGATGGACACTGATGGATGCCATCCGATGCTGCCCGCATACCTTTCGACAACTATATGAACTAACCGGACGAAATTCATGCAAACAAAGCAAATTTCAAATTAACCGGATGAAATTCATTACATTTCGAAAATTTTTCCTACAAATTGGACGAAATTCATTACATATTTCACACAAACCGTACTAAAACCTACTGTAAACCTAATCTAAACGATCGCCGGTGCCCGACCACCATGTCCGGCCATGAACCCGAGAAAGCCGGCCATTGCCTTTGCCTCCTCCTCATCTGCCTCGATAACCTCCTCCTCCGGAGCACAAGGTTCTGAAGATTTCCGCCTCCACGTCGCCGTCAAGCGGCTAATCGGCCGCCGATGTTTACCCCACCAAGCTTGGCGTCGACTGAGTGGAGTAGCGGTGGCCTTCCCGGGACTAGAGCGGCGGCGACCTACCGTGTACTACTCTTCCTCGTTGCCGGCTACGCCCGCGCGCGCGCGCCGGCTTTGTGGTCGTGGCGGCGGAGGGCGGCCGGGGGGGTGCCGGCGATCTCCTTCGTTTGCTCCTGCGACAGTATGTCGAAGAGAGCTTTGGAGCACGCTCAGAGTGGAGCCGCCGATGTCCCTCGTCTGCTCCTGCGACAGTACATCCAAGAGAGCTTCGGAGCACCAAGAGGCCATGGTTGAAGTGGTGCGGACAGAAGGAAGGGACCGGAGGAGAATAAGTGTGGGTCTTTGGCTATGGCTGGGAGCTGGGGCTCAAGTTAGTATAGCGGCGAATGGCAATGAGCCACGCCAGAAGGATGGACAACTGGCGCCGGAGTAGGTTCGTCAGGCGTGAATGCGGATGTTGCTTCAGTGAATTAACTGCAGATGTGTTTGGGTTACTAACATGTGGGCCCAACGGGCATCTGGCCCGCATGTCAGTGACACACCAATTGCACCTGCAGTTAAGTCCGGTGAATGTGGCATTGACATTCTGGAGAGACGGTGACCGTTTCAGGCGGGAAGCGCGCGCTAGCGATGGAAGGGGTTTCGGTGTGAAGTGGCACTAAGATCGGTCGCTCACGATAGTACATACTCCGTACCATACTACCACAGTACCCTCTCTAGCTTAGGTTGTTTTATAGATTGTCGTTGTGATGGACGATATACATGAGCAAGGCGGTCCGAGTATGACCGTTGGTATTGAGCCAGGTGAATACATGCTCGACGTTCGCGTAGGCCTCCATCAAACGTCTTAACAGTAATGTCAGGCACCGCCGGGGCGCGCAGGTGATGGGCTCGCCGTTTGCGTTGCGCCATGAGCAGGACTTTGATTTAGAGGGCGATGTGCATGCATTATCATGCTTTAACAGCGTGAGCGTGAGTGTCTGACGTGAAGTATTTCATTTTCATTTGGCTGACGAGGGTGCGTTGCAGCAACGAGTCCGTGGTTTGATTCCCCACATACGCATAATTTTGGTTTTCATAGTATTTCTTTCTCCATTGACAGGTAGGCCCGCGTAGATAGATAAAGAACACGAGCTGATGAGGCGCATGCGGACTGTTTAACTCGTCAACCAGACAAATACAGAGCTATACGCTGAGCCAGTGACCGTATAATCACCATATCTCGTATACAATGATCAAAGTGAGCTATCAAGACAAGTTCGATGACTGCCAATGCATTTTACTTGGTAATAAATGACCAGGATTGAAGGGGAATCCAAATTTGCTTCGTCTTCTGTCCTTGAGCTCTTGACAAACCATTGCACTATACGGTTGTCCGGCCACTCCACCCCAGAGCTCTCACCAAGCGTCGTTCATGCCACCGCGCCGCACACTAATCGGTAAGGCAGCGATGGCATCCCGCTGCGCCGAGTTCCTCGCCGCCCACGACCGCACACAAAATGGTTGGGAAGTGATGGCATCCCGCCGTGCCGAGTTCATCGCTGCTCGCGACCTCACAACTATGTGGGAGGAATTTGAAGATGCCAAGGCCAAATGGGCGGTAGAGCAAGAGGCGGCCAAAGCCGCACAAAGGGAGCGGAAAAGTCAAAAAGCACTCAAGAAAAGAGAGGCCCGCCGCCGCAAGAAAGAAAAGGACGCACACGCTGCTGCAAAGAGGTCGGCGGAGATCCAAGCATGGTGGGGTGTCGCCGACAAAGCCGGGAAGGAGAACGACGGCGTCTAGCCAGCATGTGAGAAGTAGTAGTACTAGTAGTTAGTGTGTGTGTCTGTGTCTGAGTACGAGCATGTACCAATACTACTAGTTACTACTGTAGTTTTTAGAGCAAATTACCAGTACATTAGCCTAGACTAAATGGAAAAATTCCTACCCTAAGCATCAAATGGCATCTCTTTCTCTATAGGAATTGAGATGCATGTAATCTCACTTCCTATGATTTTCATATTCCTATCCTATGAACGAAAGGTGGCCTCTGTTGGAGTAACTATTGTAGCTAGCAGTACTGCTGGTACAGTAGTTTTCTTCAAGAAGCAGAATTCAACGAAGTCATGACGGTTCCTTCGTCCGAGCAACTTCAAAGTGGGAAGTGGGCCTGTGATTTGGCGGCTCATTAGTCATTGTTACTGCAGCGCGACGACCTGGGTGACTCTCCCTTGGAGTTCTGCGTGCATGGCAAGTGGACCAGGATGGTCGACGTCCCACATGTTGGCGAACGGAAATATTCTTTCCAATATCGAGGAGCAAGGAAACCGCGTGGTATAGTATCATTGTTGATTGGTTCGCAAAAAAAATAGTATCACTGCCGATTTATAATTATTTTTTATTTCTGATGAATGCTAGCGTTTCAACTCTTACGACGAAGGGTGCCAAACACGGCACGTGCTGGCTATCCCACACGTCAGCGAAAGGAGTGGGACATGAACAACGTGGTAGAGCCCAGCGTAAAAAAACAGCATGGTAGAGCGTCTCCACTTCTTCCACTTCTGGGTCGGAGACCACATGTAGTAGTACTTAGTGGTATGAACGATACAAAGTGCAACCTGGAGAGAAAGACACATCTAGTTGGAAGGTCTCGGGGCATACATGTAAACAAATATAAAAGTTAATATGTGCCTCCAACTAATATAGTAGTAGTAGAGTACTTAGGCACGTACTCCATAACATCACCGTGCATTGCACGTACAACATTTAGTGGTAGTACGTAGTAAGAGACAAATGCCGCCCAAGAGTTCCCTTCTCGACCTACTTTTGGGTGTTTGGTAGAGTGTATGGAGCGTGCATGAGTCCACACTAATTTAGCACAAATACACTAGAAGCATGCATGAAGAGAGCATGCATGAAGAGGGGTGTTGAGTTGAGCATGCATGAAGAGGGAACAACTATGCTGAGACGAGAATGCACCAAACACACCCTATATGCCACGCATGTTCATACCATTTGTGCCTTTCTACTTCACTTACTATGCTACATTACTCAGGTTCGTACGTCCACTCCTGGGTACATGTCCATCTGGTAGTTCCAGTCCCACGTGTTCTTCATATAGATGGAATGATCCTTGCATAAC
The DNA here is from genome assembly GCF_002162155.2 of Triticum dicoccoides. Taxonomy (NCBI): domain Eukaryota; kingdom Viridiplantae; phylum Streptophyta; class Magnoliopsida; order Poales; family Poaceae; genus Triticum; species Triticum dicoccoides. The sequence goes on from NC_041392.1 coordinate 235,478,187, forward strand.
ACGTGCACCTTGATGCTAGATTTCTCACGTGTTGGCAAAAGGATGAACAAAGCTCACGTAAAAAATAGAGTGGAAGAACATAGATTCCGGACGACCGAGAAGGAGCAAGGAACCTCGTGGTGGAGCGTCTGCACTCATAATATTTAATATTATTCAGCGATATAAAATTAACCAATCATCTCCACAGTGAACTGGAAGAGTACGAAACACGGCAGCCCAGTGTAGTTACATCATACTAGTACATGGCTAACCCACGCTATCACCATATTTCTTGGCTTCCGTGCGACACCTATCTCTAGTAATCCTGCAGCCTGTATCGCTTCTCCCTCCTCGTCTCTATCAAAGTGCGGCGGGCTGGCGTTTCTGCCGTCTATTAAGGTCTGTTAACTATCACATGTTAGCGACATGCCAAGAGCATTCTAAAAAAAATCCTTTCATGTTCCGTTTTCAAAAAGAAAAAAAATCCTTTCACGTATGAATTTGCCTATATGCTTTGAGCAACTTGCATGTCCTATACTGCTCCTGTTTGATACTCTAACTTAGCTAGAGGTTAGACTAACTCATGACTAACCCTGAACTAACTGTAGCCTAAGAGGTGTTTGGGTGACAGGGTTAGATTGACAATAAATGCACTTCATGGAGAGAGAAAAGTGATTTTTCAGTGGTCCCAATGAGAACTATCTCCGGTTAGCACCTCTTGGGTGGGATAGTTTTTTTGGTGGGTTCGGTGCAACTTGCTCCAATTTAAACCCTCATGCTTGGATACTTTAGGGCTATTTGAGCCCCAAATAGCTCAAACTAACTCTAACCCATGGATCCAAACAGGGCCTATGGCCAATCTCGACGCGGAGCAGTCGCGTGCACCGGGAAGCGGCGCTCTCTCGGCCGTCGCGCCACTTCAAAGCCGGCGCCAGTGAGAGGTCGCCTCCGCTCTGGCCGGGCATTAATGCGGCACTGACGCTCCAGGGCGACGCTGACCGTTTCACGCGGGAAGCGCGCGCTGGCAAGGGAGTATAGGTTTTGATCCGTTTCAGGTGTAGTACTGGTAGTTTGCAAAACTACTTAATTATTGCACTCAGTTTCCTAAGAAATTGTGGTAAAAAACATTACTCCACAACTCGCTTCCCTTCTCCTTCCTCTTCCACTGCCCATCGCACGTCCGCGGGAAGCGACCGGTCAACCCTTATATAGGAGTGCTAGCACAAAAAGATGCATGCATGACCACTAAAATTTCCATATTAAAGCGCCACTGCTACCTGTTGAGCACTGTGTTGGATTTCCCCGAAGAGGAGAGGATGATGCAACAAAGTAGTGTAAGTATTTCCCTCAGTTTTTGAGAACCAAGGTATCAATCCAGTAGGAGGCTACGCGCGAGTCCCTTGTACCTACACAAAAACAATAGCTCAACGCAACCAACGCGCTTAGGGGTTGTCAATCCCTTCACGGTCACTTACGAAAGTGAGATCTGATAGAGATGATAAATAATATTTTTGGTATTTTTGGTATAGAGATGCAAAGTAAAAAGTAAAAGCAAAGCAATAATAAAGTGATAGAGATTAATATGATAGAAAGAGACCCGGGGGCCATAGTTTTCACTAGTGGCTTCTCTCAAGAGCATAAGTATTCTACGGTGGGTGAACAAATTACTGTTGAGCAATTGACAAATTGAGCATAGTTATGAGAATATCTAGGTATGATCATGTATATAGGCATCATGTCCGAGACAAGTAGACCGACTCCTGCCTGCATCTACTACTATTACTCCACTCATCGATCGCTATCCAGCATGCATCTAGAGTATTAAGTTAAAAACAGAGTAACGCCTTAAGCAAGATGACATGATGTAGATGGATAGTTTCATGCAATATGATCAAAACCCCATCTTGTTATCCTCTATGGCAACGATACAATACGTGCCTTGCTTCCCCTTCTGTCACTGGGAAAGGACACCGCAAGATCGAACCCAAAGCTAAGCACTTCTCCCATGGCAAGAAAAACCAATCTAGTAGGCCAAACCAAACTGATAATTCGAAGAGACTTGCAAAGATAACCAATCATACATAAAAGAATTCAGAGAAGATTCAAATATTATTCATAGATAGACTTGATCATAAACCCACAATTCATCGTTCTCAACAAAGACACCGCAAAAACAAGATTACATCGAATAGATCTCCACGAGAGAGGGGGAGAACATTGTATTGAGATCCAAAAAGAGAGAAGAAGCCATCTAGCTACTAACTGTGGACCCGTAGGTCTGAAGTAAACTACTCACACTTCATTGGAGGGGCTGGGATGATGATGTAGAAGCCCTCCATGATCGATGCCCCCTCCGGCGGAGCTCCGGAACAGGCCCCAAGATGGGATCTCGTGGATACAGAAAGTTGCGGCGATGGAATTAGGTTTTTGGCTCCGTCCCTGATTGTTTGGGGGTATGTAGGTATATATAGGAGGAAGAAGTACATCAGTGGAGCTTCGAGGGGCCCACGAGGAAGGGTGCGTGCCCTAGGGGGGTGCCCTCCACCCTCGTGGCCGCCTGATGGCTTTCTTGACGGAGGGTCCAAGTCTCCTGGATCTTATCTGATGAGAAAATCACGTTTCCGAAGGTTTCATTCCGTTTGGACTCCGTTTGATATTTTGTTTCTCCGAAACACTGAAATAGGCAAAAAAACAGCAATTCTGGGCTGGGCCTCCGGTTAATAGGTTAGTCCCAAAAATAATATAAAAGTGGAAAATAAAGCCCAATATAGTCCAAAACAATAGATAATATAGCATGGAGCAATCAAAAATATAGATACGTTGGAGATGTATCAAGCATCCCCAAGCTTAATTCCTGCTCATCCTCGAGTAGGTAAATGATAAAAAGAGAATTTTTGATGCGGAGTGCTACTTGGCATAATTTTAATGTAATTCTTCTTAATTGTGGTATGAATATTCAGATCTGAAAGATTGAAGACAAAAGTTCATATTGACATAAAAATGATAATACTTCAAGCATACTAACTAAGCAATTATGTCTTCTCAAAATAACATGGCCAAAGAAAATTCATCCCTACAAAATCATATAGTTTAGTCATGTTTCATTTTCGTCACACAAGAATGCTCTCATCATGCACAACCCCGATGACAAGCCAAGCAATTGTTTCATACTTTAGTAATCTCAAACCTATAAACTTTCACGCAATATATGAGCGCGAGCCATGGACATAGCACTATGGGTGGAATAGAATATAATGAGGGGGGTTATGTGGAGAGGACAAAAAAGGAGAAAGTCTCACATCAACGAGGCTAATAAATGGGCTATGGAGATGCCCACCGATTGATGTTAATGCAAGGAGTAGGGATTGCCATGCAACGGATGCACTAGAGCTATAAATGTATGAAAGCTCAACAAAAGAAACTAGTGGGTGTGCATCCAACTTGCTTGCTCACGAAGACCTAGGGCACTTGCGGAGGCCCATTGTTGGAATATACAAGCCAAGTTCTATAATGAAAAATTCCCACTAGTATATGAAAGTGATAACATGAGAGACTCTCTACTATGAAGATCATGGTGCTACTTTGAAGCACAAGTGCGGTAAAAGGATAGTAACATTGTCCCTTCTCTCTTTTTCTCTCATTTTTTGGGCCTTTTCTTTTTTATGTCCTTTCTCTTTTTTTGGGCCTTCTCTTTTTTATGGCCTTTCTTTTTTTATTCCTCACTTGGGACAATGCTCTAATAATGATGATCATCACACTTCTATTTATTTACAACTCAATGATTACAACTCAATACTAGAACAAAGATGACTCTATATGAATGCCTCCGCGGTGTACCGAGATATGCAATGAACCAAGAGTGACATGTATGAAAGAATTATGAACGGTGGTTTGCCACAAATACTATGTCAACTACATGATCATGCTAAGCAATATGACAATGATGAATGTGTCATGATGAACGGAATGGTGGAAAGTTGCATGGCAATATATCTCGGAATGGCTATGGAAATGCCATAATAGGTAGGTATGGTGGCTGTTTTGAGGAAGATATAAGGAGGTTTATGTGTGAAAGAGCGTATCATATCACAGGGTTTGGATGCCCCGGCGAAGTTTGCGCCAACTCTCAATATGAGAAAGGGCAATGCACGGTACCGAAGAGGCTAGCAAGGATGGAAGGGTGAGAGTGCGTATAATCCATGGACTCAACATTAGTCATAAAGAACTCACATACTTATTGCAAAAATCTACAAGTCATCAAAAACCTCGGCACTACGGGCATGCTCCTAGGGGGATAGATTGGTAGGAAAAGACCATCGCTCGTCCCCGACCGCCACTCATAAGGAAGACAATCAAATAACACCTCATGTTTCAAATTTGTTGCATAACGTTTACCATACGTGCATGCTACGGGACTTGCAAACCTCAACACAAGTATTTCTCAATTTCACAACTACTCAACTAGCATGACTTTGATATTATTACCTCCATATCTCAAAACAATCATCAAGCATCAAACTTTTCTTAGTATTCAACACACTCATAAGAAAGTTTTATTATTAATCTTGCATACCAAGCATATTAGGATTTTAAGCAAATTACCATGCTATTAAGACTCTCAAAATAATCTAAGTGAAGCATTAGAGATCAATAGTTTCTATAAGACAAATCCACCACCGTGCTCTAAAAGATATAAGTGAAGCACTAGAGCAAAACTATAAAGCTCAAAAGATATAAGTGAAGCACATAGAGTATTCTATCAAATTCCAAATCATGTATGGCTCTCTCAAAAGGTGTTTAAAGCAAGGATGATTGTGGTAGACTAACAAGCAAAGACTCAAATCATAAAATACGCTCCAAGCAAAACACATATCATGTGGTGAATAAAAATATAGCTCCAAGTAAAGTTACCGATAGAAGTAGACGAAAGAGGGGATGCCTTCCGGGGCATCCCCAAGCTTTGGCTTTTAGGTGTCCTTAGATTATCTTGGGGTTCATGGTCATACCCAAGCTTAGGCTCTTTCCACTCCTTGTTCCATAATCCATCAAATCTTTACCCAAAACTTGAAAACTTCACAACACAAAACTTAAAGTAGAAAATCTCGTGAGCTCCGTTAGCGAAAGAAAACAAAATACCACTTCAAGGTACTGTAATGAACTCATTATTTATTTATATTGGTGTTAAACCTACTGTATTCCAACTTCTCTATGGATTATAAACTATTTTACTAGCCATAGATTCATCAAAATAAGCAAACAACACACGAAAAACAGAATCTGTCAAAAACAGAACAGTCTGTAGTAATATGTATCTAGCACAAGATTTGGAACCCCAAAAATTATAAAATAAGTTTATGGACGTGAGGAATTTATCTATTAATCAGATGCAAAAAGAATCAACTAAATATCACTCTCCAAATAGAAATTACATCAGTTCTCGTGAGCGCTAAAGTTTCTGTTTTTTACAGCAAGTTCATCAAGACTTTCCCCAAGTCTTGCCAACGGTTCTACTTGGCACAAACACCAATTAAACACAAAAAACACAACCAAAACAGAGGATAAATAATTTATTTATTACTAAACAGGGGCAAAAATCAAGGAATAAAAATAAAATTGGGTTGCCTCCCAATAAGCGCTATCGTTTAACGCCCCTAGCTAGGCATAACAAGCAAGAATAGATCTAGGTATTGCCATCTTTGGTAGGCAATCCATAAATGGCTCTCATGATAGATTCATATGGTAATTTTATTTTCTTTCTAGGGAAGTGTTCCATGCCATTTTTTAATGGAAATTGAAATCTAATATTCCCTTCCTTCATATCAATAATTGCATCAACCGTTCTAAGGAAAGGTCTACCGAGAATAATAGGGCAAGAAGGATTGCAATCTATATCAAGAATGATAAAATCTATGGGAACATAATTCCTATTTGCAACAATAAGAATATCATTAATTCTTCCCATAGGTTTCTTAATAGTGGAATCCACAAGATGCAAGTTTAGAGAGCAATCATCAAAATCATGGAAATCTAGCAAATCACGCAAAGTTTTGGGAATAGTAGAGACACTAGCACCCAAATCACACAAAGAATAAAACTCATAATCTTTAATTTTAATTTTAGTAGGTTCCCACTCATCATAGAGTTTCCTAGGGATAGAAACTTTCAACTCAAGTTTTTCTTCATAAGATTGCATCAAGGTATCAACGATATGTTCGGTAAAGGCTTTATTTTGACTATAAGCATGAGGAGATCTTAGCAAGGATTGCAACAAGGAAATAAAATCAATTAAAGAGAAATTTTCATAATTAAATTCCTTGAAATCCAATATAGTGGGTTTAGCATCATCTAGGGTTTTATTTCTTTTAATCCCACTTTTATCAATTTCACCATCAAGATCTAAATACTCCGAATTTTTAGAACGCCTTCTAGGTAAAGGTGGATCACATTCAGTCCCATCATTATCAAGATTAATATTGCAAAACAAAGATTTAATAGGGGACACATCAATAACTTTTAGATCTTCATCATTATTTTCATAGGAACTAGAAGAACACGCTTTAATAAAGGCATCTTTCATAGCATGCGTCCTAGCGGTTCTTTCCTTGCACTCATCAATGGAAATTCTCATGGATTTGAGAGACTCATTGATATCATGCTTAGGTGGAATAGATCTAAGTTTCAAAGAATCAACATCAAGAGCAATTCTATAAACGTTCCTAGCCAAATCATCAATCTTAAGCAATTTTTCTTCAATCATAACATTAAAATTCTTTTGCAAAGAAATAAATTCTTTAATATTAGATTAGAAATCAGAGGGCATATTATTATAATTTCCATAAGAATTGTTGTAGGAATTACCATAATTATTAGAGGGATTACTAGGATAAGGCCTAGGATTGAAATTTCCTCTATACGCGTTGTTACCAAAATTGTTCCTACCAACAAAATTCACATCCATAGATTCATTATTATTCTCAATCAAAGTAGACAAGGGCATATCATTAGGATCAGAAGAAACACTCTTATTAGCGAATAATTTCATAAGTTCATCCATCTTTCCACTCAAAACATTAATTTCTTCTATCGCATGCACCTTTTTATTAGTGGATATTTTAGTGTGCCATTGAGAATAATTAACCATAATATTATCTAGGATTTTAGTAGCTTCTCCTAAGGTGATTTCCATAAAAGTGCCTCCCGCGGCCGAATCTAAAAGATTTCTAGAAGCAAAATTCAACCCGGCATAAAATTTTTGTATAATCATCCACAAATTCAAACCATGAGTAGGGCAATTGCGTATCATTAATTTCATTATCTCCCAAGCTTGTGCAACATGTTCATTATAAAGTTGCTTAAAATCATAATATCGTTTCTAAGAGAGATGATCTTAGCGGGAGGAAAATACTTAGAGATAACAACATCTTTGCACTTATTCCATGAATGAATACTATTTTTAGGCAAAGACAAAAACCAAGCTTTAGCACGATCTCTAAGAGAAAAAGGAAATAGCTTCAATTTAACAATATCATCATCCACATCTTTCTTCTTTTGCATGTCACACAAATCAAGGAAGCTATTTAGATGGGTAGCAGCATCTTCACTTGGAAGGCCGGAAAACGGATCTTTCATGACAAGATTCAACAAAGTAGTATTAATTTCACAAGATTCAGCATCGGTAAGAGGAGCAATCGGAGTGCTAATAAAATCATTGTTGTTGGTATTGGTGAAGTCACACAATTTAGTATTATCTTGAGCCATCGTGACAAGCAAGCAAACTAACACACAAGCAAACAAAAAGCAAGCGGGTAAAAAGAGGCAAATAGAGAAAGAGAGGGAGGATAGAGAGAGAGAGGGCGAATAAAACGGCAAGGGTGAAGTGGGGGAGAGGAAAACGAGAGGCAAATGGCAAATAATGTAATGCGGGAGATAAGGGTATGTGATGGGTACTTGGTATGTTGACTTTTGCGTACACCTCCCCGGCAACGGCGCCAGAAATCCTTCTTCCTACCTCTTGAGCACTGCGTTGGTTTTCCCCGAAGAGGAAGGGATGATGCAGCAAAGTAGCATAAGTATTTCCCTCAGTTTTTGAGAACCAAGGTATCAATCCAGTAGGAGGCTACGCGCGAGTCCCTCGTACCTGCACAAAACAAATAAATCCTCGCAACCAACGCAAATAGGGGTTGTCAATCCCTATAAGGCCACTTACGAGAGTGAGATCTGATAGATATGATAAGATAATATTTTTGGTATTTTTATGATAAGAGATGCAAAGTAAAATAAAGGCAAAGTAAATAGCAAAGGAAATAACTAAGTAATAGGAGATCAATATGGTAAAGATAGACCCAGGGGCCATAGGTTTCACTAGTGGCTTCTCTCGAGAGCATAAGTATTCTATGGTGGGTGAACAAATTACTGTTGAGCAATTGACAGAATTGAGCATAGTTATGAGAATATCTAGGTATGATCATGTATATAGGTATCACCTCCGAGACAAGTAGACCGACTCATGCCTGCATCTACTACTATTACTCCACTCATCGACCTCTTTTCTAACATGCATCTAGAGTATTAAGTTAAAAACAGAGTAACGCCTTAAGCAAGATGACATGATGTAGAGGGATGGACTCATGCAATATGAAGAAAACCCCATCTTGTTATCCTCGATGGCAACAATACAATACGTGCCTTGCTGCCCCTACTATCACTGGGAAAGGACACCGCAAAATCGAACCCAAAGCTAAGCACTTCTCCCATTGCAAGAAAAACCAATCTAGTAGGCCAAACCAGACTGATAATTCGAAGAGACTTGCAAAGACAACCAATCATACATAAAAGAATTCAGAGAAGATTCAAATATTATTCATAGATAGACTTGATCATAAACCCACAATTCATCGGTCTCAACAAACACACCGCAAAAATAAGATTACATCGAATGGATCTCCACGAGAGAGGGGGAGAACATTGTATTGAGATCCAAAAAGAGAGAAGAAGCCATCTAGCTACTAACTATGGACCCGTAGGTCTGAAGTAAACTACTCACACTTCATCGGAGGGGCTTGGATGATGATGTAGAAGCCCTCCGTGATCGATGCCCCCTCTGGCGGAGCTCCGGAACAGGCCCCAAGATGGGATCTCATGGATACAGAAAGTTGCGGTGGTGGAATTAGGTTTTTGGCTCCGTCCCCGATCGTTTGGGGGTACGTAGGTATATATAGGAGGAAGAAGTACGTCGGCGGAGCTTCGAGGGTCCCACGAGGCAGGGGGCGCGCCCTAGGGCGGGCGCCCTCCACCCTCGTGGCCGCCTCGTGGCTTTCTTGACGGAGGTTCCAAGTCTCTTGGATCTTATCTGATGAGAAAATCACGTTTCCGAAGGTTTCATTCCGTTTGGACTCCGTTTGATATTTTGTTTCTCTGAAACACTGAAATAGGCAAAAAAACAACAATTCTAGGCTGGGCCTCCGATTAATAGGTTAGTCCCAAAATAATATAAAAGTGGAAAATAAAGCCCAATATAGTCCAAAACAGTAGATAATATAGCATGGAGCAATCAAAAATTATAGATACGTTGAAGACATATCAGCCGCTCTGGCGGGAGTATGGCGTATGTTGCCACCGGGCAACGGCGACCAGAGAAGAGGCGGCGGGAGGGGAGTGAATGCAGCTACTGTTTGGGTTTGCCTTCCGGCTTAAATAAATGCGCAGCATCACGTGTACCCGCGGGTGAACAAATTGTAACATACGTGTCTGCTTAAGTGGGCATCACGTAACTGGTGTGCGTGTGAGAGAGTTTCTGAGAGACAGAGTGCGTGTGTGCGACTCTACTCTTCGGACATGTACTCAACCTTTTGCATCGGGATATAAGTATAATGGTATTTACTTTAGCTAGTGATTTACGTGGCCATGTTAACATGGTTGTGTCAAAAAAATGTCACTTCCTGCTCGTGATTTGCGTTATATAATTACAAGCAAGATTCTCGTGCATTGCAGGGAACATCAATATGCATTTTTTTACAAAACACGTGGTGTGATTGACCCATGCAGGAGTAATCCCATGTGTAAAAATTAATGATATCTCGAGAATTTTATCGAAAAACTTGTATCTCGAGAATGTCATCAAAAAAATGAAAGATACGAGATAAGGCGAGGAGGAGTGGAGCGTGGTGGTGACTGGTGGTCGGAATGGGCGGAGGCATGGGGATGGACGGCGCCGGCAGGCGGCAGCGGCCACCATGCATGCTAGATTGTTCCGGAGACTTATTCCTTTTTTAATTGCTGAGCAATGAGGTTGCGGGAGATAATGATGTGGAGAGAGGTGCGGGTATCTTTTGTAAAATTATCATAGTTTGCTTTCTATCCTCAGATATAGATCATACGGTCTGTATTACAAGATGGCAGGCACACCATCACCGCCAACTCGTTTTTATAAGGGTACAGATGATAAGTTTGCTGACTACTAAAGTAAACTGGAATTTGTCCATGTTATGCAAGTAAATAAAGGTGATTGTTTATCATACGGGTAAGGTTGGATGAATGGTGGTAGGAACAAATGCTCCGCCTAGAGCATGTGTGTGTGAGATGGAGTCTTAGTGTGTGTGTGGGGTGTGTGTGTGAGAGAGAGAGAGAGAGAGGAGAGAGAGAGATGGAGTCTTAGTGTGTGTGTGGGGGGGTGTGTGCATGCGTGCATGCGTGTGTGTCTGTGTGAGAGAGAGAGAGAGAGATGAAGTATTAGTGTGTGTGTGGGGGGGTGCATGTGTGTGTGTGTCACGGGGTCCTCTGTGGCGGATGTAATTTAAGTGTGCATGGCTTCATCATAGAGAGGTGATGTGTATGGCAGAGGCCACCAACGATGGGGTGCGAGAGAGAAAATGCCCTTAGAGAGGGAAGAGAAGGTGTGTGCGCGTGAGAGGAGTCGACATCGAGAGAACATGTTTGTTCGAGAGACACCGAGGAAGACTATTATATATCGATGGTGCATGTAGGTGGGAATTAAACAAAGGGATGCTCTTATTGGTTTCGGGGATATAGGGGAAGAGTGAGAGGCGGGGGGGGGTAGCTAGAAGGAGATTGTTAAGTGTAAGTGTGTGTTTTACCCATCCAGGCGGAAGTTATGTGCACAAAAGAGGAGAACGATTTGATGTGGCGTTAGTATTGAGGGTAATTAATTACGTATGGAGACATAGAGACCTTGAACGTGCATGTGTGAGAGGTATACATGTATACGTGGGATGTGTGTATGCGCGCATGCATGATCGAGATAAAAGAAAGAAGACGTAAGTCATAAGATCAACGACATGGGAGAGACGGATCGGTATGACAATATGCATGCATGTGAGGATGCAGGGAAGAAGGCCCGACAATTGAGCACGTGTTTTTGTCTTTAAGAGATAGTGGCGTGGGCTGGAGCATGCATCTATGGCGAGCAGAGGGAGTGAGGCGCAACGATTGTGCAAAAGAGACCAACCTATAAATGCATATGTATGGAGAGACATATATAGTGTGGGTGATAGGAAGCAAGACTCTGTGCGAATAGAAATGTTGACGGAGAAACTACAGATAGATACAGAGATGGAGATGCTAGCTAGAGGGACATCCACTAGTTTGGGTGTTGGAGATGACCGTCGGGTGGTTCAAAGGGTGAAGTTATATATGTGTGTGAGAGGGCACTTGACTGCATGTAGAGAGAAACATATGTAGTGTGCGTGATAGGAATCAAGAGTGAGGGCGAGAAAGAAGGTTGATGGAGAAACAGATAAATAGAAAGATAAAGATGCTAGCTAGTGTGTGTTAGAGATAGGAGTCGAGTGGATCAGAAGGCTGGGTTATGTGTGTGGGTGTGAGAGAGATAGAGAGAGGGTGCATGTGAGTCACATACAAACAGATATCAGAGAGAAATGAGATCCAAAGAGACGGAGTTTTGTGTCTGCGAGAGAGAAAGATATTTAACAACGAGAGTGATAGCTAGAGAGACATACGAGGGAACGCAAGATATCTCTAGGGAGAGAGGGTGTGTGTGAGCGACATACAAGAGAACAATGGAGAAATATTAGACCCTGGGAGATAGAGTTTGTGTTTGTGTGTGAGAAAGAGATATTGAAGAGGAAGAGTCGTAGGTTCTCATATCTAAGGAGCGAAAGACATCTCTGTATGAGGGGTGAGGGAGTCCTGGATTAGGGGGTGTTCAGGTAGCCGGACTATAACATCGGCCGGACTCCTGGACTATGAAGATACAAGATTGAAGACTTCGTCCCGTGTCCGGATGGGACTTTCCTTGGCGTGGAAGGCAAGCTTGGCGATGCGGGTATTCAAGATCTCCTACCATTGTAACCGACTCTGTGTAACCCTAACCCTATCCGGTGTCTATATAAACCGGAGGGTTGTAGTCCGTAGGCGATCAACTCCATACACAACAATCATACCATAGGCTAGCTTCTAGGGTTTAGCCTCCTTGATCTCGTGGTAGATCTACTCTTGTACTACCCATATCATCAATATTAATCAAGTAGGAGTAGGGTATTACCTCCATCGAGAGGGCCCGAACCTGGGTAAAACAAAGTGTTCCCTGCCTCCTGTTACCATCCGGCCTAGACGCACAGTTCGGGACCCCCTACCCGAGATCCGCCGGTTTTGACACCGACATTGGTGCTTTCATTGAGAGTTCCTCTGTGTCGTCGCCTTTAGGCCCGATGGCTCCTTTGATCATCAACGATGATGCGGTCCAGGGTGAGATTTTTCTCCCTGGGCAGATCTTCGTCTTCGGCGGCTTCGCACTGCGGGCCAATTCACTTGGCCACCTGGAGCAGATCGAAAGCTACGCCCCTGGCCATCAAGTCAGGTTTGGAAGCCTAAACTACACGGCAGACATCCGCGGAGATTTGATCTTCGACGGATTCGAGCCACAGCCAAGCGCGCCGCACTGTCTCGTGGGGCATGATCTAGCTCTGTCGCCGAACAGTACCCTGGAGGCTGCAAACGCACCGGCTCTGACCCTTAATTTGGAGCCAGCTGCGCCAATCGAGGGTGAGCAGTTGGACGTCACCTCGGGGGCTGTAATCTCAAAGGCAATCAAGCCAAACGCCAGCCCCACACTCTGCACGGCCCGTGACTCCAAGGAGCCGGATTCCTCTCCGAACTCCGAACCCCTCGCGTCCCTGCCGATCGAACCCGATTGGGCGCCAATAATGGAGTTCACCGCCACGGACATCTTTCAGCACTCGCCCTTCGGTGACATCCTGAATTCTCTAAAGTCTCTCTCTTTATCAGGAGAGCCCTGGCCGGATTACGGTCAGCGAGGATGGGATACGGACGATGAAGAAATTCAAAGCCCACCCACCACCCACTTGGTAGCCACTGTCGACAATTTAAACGACGTGGTCAACTGTGACTCCGGAGACATCGAAAGGATGGATGACGATGCAGGAGATACCGACGAACCAACGCCCATAGGGCATTGGACAGCCACCTCATCCCACGATGTGTACATGGTGGATACCCCTAAAGGAAGCGACAACGAGGAAAAAGGGGATGGGACGGGAGATCGACCCCCCGAAAAGCAATCGAAGCGTCAGCATAAACGCAGACCCAAGCCCCGCCTCGACAAAAACCCAGCCATAGAGTAGGACGAGCCGGTAGACGACGAGCAAGCCTTAGAGCAACCGTCCGAACAGGGAAACACGGATAGAGAAACCGAACATCCCTTCTCCGGCGAAAACGGCATTCCAGACAACCTCATGCCGAATAAACCTATGGAGCAGAAGAATCTCCACGAGAGACTCGTTGCAACTACACGCAGCCTAAAAAAGCAGAAGTGGAAGCTAAAAACAGCGGAAGATGCACTCCGAATTAGATGGAGCAAAGTAATCAATACCACAGATAAGTACGGCGGCAGTCGCCCACTAAAAGCTATCCGAAAAGAAAGCTACTGCCTGAATTCGACGAAGAGGCCCTAGAGCCCTCGCATTCAAAAAATGAAAAAGCCACACGGTCGGATAGACGACCCCATAAAGCGGCAAGCGACGCCGCACCTAAATCGGCATGCGACCCACTTAAGGATTCGCATAATGGCCCAGTCAGGTCCATTTATGGGCCAAGAAAGCAAGCTCTCGTAAGCAATGCTACGAAGCCATCATCAGAATCTGGCACACCCAAATACAGGGGCGCCGCACACCCCCTATGTTTCACCGATGAGGTCCTGGACTATGAATTCCCAGAGGGATTCAAACCCGTAAACATAGAGGCATATGATGGAACAACAGACCCTGGAGTCTGGATCAAGGATTATATCCTCCACATACACATGGCTAGAGGAGATGATCTCCACGCCATAAAATATCTACCCCTTAAGCTTAAAGGGCCAGCCCGGCATTGGCTTAAAAGCCTTCTAGAAAACACAATTGGAAGCTGGGAAGAGCTCGAGGATGCTTTCCGAGCAAACTTTCAAGGGACCTATGTCTGTCCCCCGGATGCAGACGATCTTAGTCACATAACTCAACAACCCGGAGAATCAGCTCGGCAGTTCTGGAATAGATTCCTCACTAAAAAGAATCAGATAGTCGACTGTCCGGACGCCGAAGCCTTAGCAGCTTTCAGGCATAATGTCCGAGACGAATGGCTCGCCAGACACCTCGGCCAAGAAAAGCCAAGAACAATGGCCGCACTAACAAGCCTCATGACCCACTTTTGTGCAGGGGAGGACAGCTGGTTGGCAAGGTGCAGCCCCAGCAACCCAAGTACATCCAAAACTAGGGATGGAAATGGAAAACCGCGATGCAACGAGGACCACCGCTGGACTAAGGACAAAAATCCGAAGAGCACGGCAGTCAATGCCGGATTCGAAGGCTCACAACAAAATCAGGAAAAATCGCCCCTCCAGGATAACAGGGATGATCCATCCAACCTAAATAAAATCCTGGACAGGATATGTCAGATACACAGTACTCCCCGGAAGCCTGCTAACCATACCCACAGAGACTGTTGGGTTTTCAAACAATCCGGCAGACTCAATGCCGAACACAAGGGGCTCAACACACCAAGCGAAGACGAGGACGAACCCCAAAAGCAGAGCACCAGGAAACAAAAGAACTTCCCACAAGAAGTAAAAACAGTGAACTCACTTCACATAACAAAACGTGCGGCGCCCGTAAAGGTACGCACCACACGGCCCATCCCCAAAGGGTCCCGCCACTGGTTGTCAAAACCGATCACCTTCGATCAGCTAGATTATTCTAGGAATATCAAGAATGTAGGCTGGAGTGCCTTGATACTCGATCCAATAATTGGCGGACTCCAGTTTTCAAATGTCCTTATGGATGGCGGCAGTGGACTAAACCTAATATATCAGGATACAATCCAGCACATGGGGATAAACCCAGCAAGAATCCACCGCAGCAGAACCTCCTTTCAAGGGGTAATACCTGGTCTGGACACCCATTGTACGGGTTTTCTCCGGCTCATAGTCACATTCGGCTCTGCCGATAACCTCCGCCGCGAAAAGCTGACCTTCCATATCGTCCCATTCTCAAGTCGCTATCAAGCACTACCGAGACGCGAAGCTTTCGCTCGCTTTAACGCAATACCGCATTATGCATCTCTTATGCTCAAGATGCCCGGTCCACGAGGCATCATCTGTTTGAAGGGGAAGTACTAAAGTGCACCTCCCCAAGCGGAGGACTGTGCGGCCGCTTTAATAGCCCCATAGCAAAATGGCCTCACCGACCAATAAACTTCAAAAATAGGTCATTCAAGACCACGAACGCGGATAGACGAGTTCGGTGCAAAATCATCATTGATGCAGGCCTAGAAGCCATATACCCCCACACTAGGGGCTCCATGCATATACAATAAGAGACAATAAAGCTCAATCTCATATATCTTACTTTATACTTGCTTATTCTAAACTTTGTCGGCACGACCCGTTTTCAACTCAGTTCCTCTCTTTTACAGATGAACGTCGTGCGGCGCTCGTCCAGGATACGGCACAACGGAGACACAGGCGCAAACGTGCAGTAGGGACCCGTCCTAAAGGATTCTTTTTAGATTAAGACCCTGCGTAAACCTTTTTTACTGTCTCTTGTTGCTACACATCCCCTGGTTTTTTCTTTCTAATATAACCAAGGAGGAGGCTGGCGTCTTGGCATGTGGCCACGTTAGAATTTTTGCGCGTACCTGGACACTAGGGGCTTTTTTAATAAAGAGTGTTGTTTCGCCCGCACTCATAAAGACCGAACACCTTAGGGAGTGTTCGGCGTCGTGAGTTTTGGCATTATATGCATCAGCTCCGAATCATGTCTTTGGTCAAATGTTGGGTTGCCCGGCTCCTGAGTTCGGCTACCTTACGTTCCGCTCTATCGGCTAAGGTAGCACTAGGAGAACTACTGCGATTGTGCCCCCGGTTCGGCCAGGGCGAGCACCTCAGTAGAGAAAGCCGAAAACTGACTGTCATGATGTAGTGTGAGACTGGTCAGCCACTCGATGACCTATCAGAATCTATCAGATTCCTCCGCTTTAACGAAGGGCCGCTTCCCGGTCAGGCACATACGCGCCCCGAATTCGGACGAGCGCAGTTGCCACCAAGGAGCTACCTAAAGAGTCTCATTGTCAAACTCCTATGGCTAAGTGAAAGTGTTAAAGCATTATAGTCCGGTTGCCTGGCCCGCTGCGCTATCACCTCGTTTGTAGGACCAAGACGTTGGGTTAAGTGTGAAAATGCGTCTTCTGCGAGCACCCCCGCACTATGTGCGTGGGGGCTGAAGCCAACGACTGCCATCTTTCAGATTTTGTACATATACATATACATACATATATATATATATATATATATATATATATATATATCTTAAAACGGCTGCATAGAAGGTGTTCACAATACTTGAAGGCACAAATATAAAAAAGGCCACTACGGTTTATCAAAATACTACTTTTCAATTACATATGCTATCATAACATAGCATCTTTCGAGCACTGCGTCTCTATTACACGAGCGCCTTCAAGGACTTCCTGAAAATAGTGCTCGGAAGGTACTCGGCTTTTGTCCGAATCTCGGGACGCAACAACTGTGGTCTCCATCTCTGCCCAGTATGTCTTAACACGGACAAGAGCCATCCTTGCGCCCTCTATGCATGCTGACCTCTTCATTGCATTAATATGCGGCACCGCGTCAAGGAATTGCTGCACCAAGCTGAAATAACTCTTCGGCTCCGATCTCCCAGGCCACAGATGACCCATGACGTACTTCATGACGAGTCCGGACAATCTATTCAGCTCGGCCCATTGAGCCAGGCGATCGTCCACTGCCAGTGGACGCTCTGGATTGTGGAACTGTGACCAGAAAAGCTTTTCCACTTCGCGATCTTTTAGATCTCGAAAGTGTTCGGTCGCATCAGCAGCACTTGCTGCCAAATCCAGATAGGTGTCCTCCACACTCCACATCCGGTCCAACAGAGCAAACTTCGGATCACAAAACTTCCTCCGCAGCATAAAGGGCTTTCCAGCCGCAATCTGTTCGGCCTGACGTAGCTCCTCCTTCGCAGCTCTCATCGCAGAGCGAGCATCCTTGGCATCGGCAATGGCCTTCTCTAAATCCATCTGTCTCGCCCGGTCTTCTTTCTCAAGAAGTTTGCAACGGTCTGCTGCGGTCTTTAACTTCTCGGCCATCTCGGCCATCTGTTCTTTGCTTCGGCAGTGAGCAGCCTGTTCGGCTCTCAACTCTTCAAGGGCCTTCTCGGCAACCGCATCGCTTTTTTTGGCTTGCTCCTTAGCTCGGGCAAGTTCTGCCCTAAGATTCTCCACGGCGGACGTACCATCTGCGTCAAGCACACACATTGTAAGACACTGGCATGAAGCTCCTCTTACCTGATGCCGCCCAAAGAATTAAATACCTTGAGCCTCATCAAGCCGCTTGTTGACAAGCGCGATGTTGGCATCTGCCATGTCCAGTTGCCGCTTTAGTTCGGCCACATCATCAGTTCGGCTTGATTCCGAACACCTCGCCACCTACATTCAAAGGCGACATCTTAGACCTGGGATTATGATCCTCTGCGTGCCATCATTTCTTGACACCGCGCAGAGTCTCAGGGGCTACTATCTACACAGGGCGCATCTTACTTATGCGCAACTGACAAAAGTGTACATTATCTAACGTACCTCAAAACCCGTCAGTAAACTTTTGACGGCCTCATGCAATCCGCTTTCTGCAGATGAAATCCTTTCAATCACCATGCCCATCAATGCACGGTGCTCTTCTGAGATAGAAGCTCGCCCCAGCAGAATCTTTAGTTCCTCCGGCCGAGCACCAGACGGTGCCGGACTTGTCCTATGGCCTCTTTCGAAGGCCGGACGCGGAGAGCCTCGGGGGGCCACATAGCTATCTTCCGCCCCTGCCGGATTCGGAGAAACCCTCCGCGATGACACCTCAGGGTCGCCCGCCTCGCTGGGCGGCACGGCAGGGGGAGGCGTTCCGCTCTCCATCATCTCCGGAAGAAGATCCCCCGAAGACGAGCTCTACTGCGAAGGGCTGAGGTCCGATCTACAAGGTAAATTTTTGGTTAATCTTCTCAGATATAAAATCAAGGATTTCTCTCATCCCTCAAAAGGAAAATCTTTTCTCAACTTACGGCTCGCTGGAGGGCTGATCCCCTTGAGGGCGTAGTCCGGCCAAGGAACTCCCTGGCGTCGGACCCTCTGACGAGGATTTTTTCCCCCGTTTTGAGGCCATGGTTTCCGGGTCATCAGAGGCGGCTCTCTTCTTCCCCTTAGGAGAGGAATTGTCGGTTCCTCCCTTTGGAGCAGCCTCCTTCGAGGAGTCCATAGCTTCCTCCCCCTCCCCCTCCAAAGGCATTATCTCCAGCATTCTGACCAACACGGGATCCGGCCTGGTTTCAGGAAGGGGAGCCGGACACCTGATCAGCTTCGCCTTCGCTATCCACTCCTGTTTAAAAGGACGACTCTTTTAGGGGCAAGTTTATGACAATTATAGGGATAGAAGGTCCGGGCACAGGGTTGCTTACTTGAGTATCCGGGCGATGGCAGCTTAGGCATGCGTCCCCGGTTAAATCCGGACACATCTCTTGTGATCCGAAGAACATTCTATACATCTCCGCGGGCGTTGTGCCCATAAAATTCTGGAGAGCTCGCGGTCCCTCTGGATTAAACTCCCACAGGCGAAGGGGGCGACGTTTGCCGGGCAATATTCGGCGAATCAGCATGACCTGCGTCACCTTGACCAAATTGAGGTCTCCTTCCAGGAGATCCTTAATTCGGCCCTGTAATAGGGGCATGTCTTTGGGCAAACCCCAATCTAATCCTTTGTTGACCCATGACGCTAGCCGTGATGGGGGACCCAAGCGAAAGGCAGGAGGCGCCACCCACTTGGCGCTCCTGGGAGCGGTGATATAGAACCATTCTCGTTGCCACAAGCCGAGCTCTTCTTGAAAGGAGCCCTCGGGCCATGGAGCATCATCATTCTTACTTATGACAGCGCCTCCGCACTCTGCGTGCCGCCCCTCGATCATCTTCGGCTCCAATCCAAAAGTCTTGAGCCATAATCCGAAGTGAGGAGTAACACGGAGGAACGCTTCGCACACAACAATGAATGAGGAAATGTGGAGGATGGACTCCGGAGCTAATTCATGAAATTCCAGCCCGTAGTAGAACAGCAGCCCCCTCACGAAGGGATCCATCGGGAAGCCTAACCCCCGAAGGAAGTGAGACATGAACACTACACTCTCATTGGGCTGGGGACTGGGAATAGCCTGCCCTTGAGCAGGCAACCTATGCGGAATTTCGGCGGTCAAGAACTTAGCCTCTCTCAACTTTAGCATGTCCTCCTCCGTGACGGAGGAGGGCATCCATCGGCCTTGAAGGTCAGAACCGGACATTGTCGAAGGTCCGAAGCGCTTGGAATCTGGAGCCTGGGGTGTTGGAACTCGAGGCGATGGGCGAACTCGTTTGAGATTGGAAAAAGGAGTAAGGCCTTGGTCTCTTTATAAGAGGTTGAATACCAGGAGCCCTCCCCGTAACCGTTTGGGACTTGCCTTTAATCGAGAAAACATGCTAACGGGCACGATTGGGTTACCCACGTCCGTATTGATGAGAATCCCGTAAAAAGGGCACATGATCTCTGCTTTGACAAGACGTGCCAAGGAAACCGCCTCGCAAAACATGCTGAGGTGGAATAGTAAAAACGATTCGAGTAAAGGACTTGGCTATAGTGTGATGGCGCACTGCAGAATACGTCAGCAGATTTGATTTGTGTTAATATTATTCTCTCTATGGCAATATGTGGAAACTTATTTTGCAGAACCGGACACTACTCTTGGTGTTTACAAATCTTCTATGAAGTACTTGGAGGAGGAACCCGCCTTGCAATGCCGAAGACAACTTGCGCGCCGGACTCGTCGTCATTGAAGCCTGGTTCAGGGGCTACTGAGGGAGTCCTGGATTAGGGGGTGATCGGGTAGCCGGACTATACCTTCGGCCGGACTCCTGGACTATGAAGATACAAGATTGAAGACTTTGTCCCGTGTCCGGATGGGACTTTCCTTGGCATGGAAGGCAAGCTTGGCGATGCAGATATTCAAGATCTCCTACCATTGTAACCGACTCTGTGTAACCCTAACCCTATCCGGTGTCTATATAAACCGGAGGGTTGTAGTCCGTAGGCGATCAACTCCATACACAACAATCATACCATAGGCTAGCTTCTAGGGTTTAGCCTCCTTGATCTCGTGGTAGATCTACTCTTGTACTACCCATATCATCAATATTAATCAAGCAGGAGTAGGGTATTACCTCCATCGAGAGGGGCTGAACCTGGGTAAAACAAAGTGTTCCCTGCCTCCTGTTACCATCCGGCCTAGACGCACAGTTCGGGACCCCCTACCCGAGATCCGCCGGTTTTGACACCGACAAGGGGTGTGCGAGTGGCACACATGGGAATAGTAGAGACAAATGAGACCCCGGGAGACAAAGTTTTGTGTTTGTGTGAGAGAAAGAGATTCCACATGGAGAATCATAGTTAGAGACACATAGCAGGGGGCGAGATATACTTAGAGAGAGATAGAGTGATGAAGGTCGAGGGAGAGAGTACCGTCAGTGTGTTACGAAGATAAAAGATCATTGTCGATATACAGGTAGCACGAGAGATACCTGAGAGACGATGAACGCGTATAGGTCCAGAGAGATAGTCCTATATAAGCATGAGTGATAGCTATATGAGACGAATATCTGGATTAAAGGGGATTCAAATATTTAAACTGGAGATCACGACATCGATAATATCATAATGCAAATTGGTGTATCAAACATGCATATTCATTTGAATTTGGGCACACGTGTAATGTTATATAGTTTATCAATATTGGTGATCCACATATTCTTCAATTACAAACAATGCATGGTTTATATGCAACTAAAGTCTAAACAGGATTACACTATATGTTGCGTGTGTGAAACACATTATACATGTTTGAGAAGTAAAAAAACCCGCAGGAAACACACATTAATTGGAGACAGTTAGCGAGGAATGCATACATTGGATTTCAACATAAAGTGTTTTCAAATATTTGAAAATCCAAATTGATGGATACAACCTTATGAATCTGAGATCATGTCATTTGTAAACCATATTTATGTATAAATGGTGTTGTGCTTTTGAAAGTATATATAAAAAATGATGTATATAGAATGTAATTCCAATTGAAAATGGATCCCGCCCGAAAAAATAGAATACAAACGGGATTTGAATTGAGTTGGCATGGTAAATGTGCACTCTGCAAAATTTGAACGAAGCGGGGAAAGTCGCAATAACCGCCCGAAACCAAAATCTGCGAGATGGAAATCACTACTGCCTATCCCTGCCACACAAAGCCTATCTACTGGATTTCTATAGGTTTTGATAGGGGTAGGTTTGTAATTTCACCCAAACGTGACGTAACCGTCTCTCACCCGAATTCATACACGGTGGGTGCCAAAACACAGTGTGTCCTCGACCTAAATTGACTCCCTCCCCGATTCATATTCATACACGGTGGGCGCCAAAAACAAACTCTCGTTGGCAAATATTTCGGTGTATGCGAGATTACCGTCCTATCCCCATCCGACTAATGTTGCTGTGATGTAGTAGAAATTTTGAAACGGGGGCTAAGTTTGTAAATTTCCTTGCATTTGAGACAAGCGCGCCCTGAATACATGGTTCCCCCTTCCTCTCTACCTCCCTTTTCCCCATTCGTACTCCGTGGGCGCCAAAACACCCTCTCCGCCCCACCCTCCTTCGTCCCCCGCCGTCCGCCACCCCATCCACCGCCGTCCTCCTCCACCATGCCGGAGCTGATACCCTGACGCCGCCGTCCATTACAAGAGATCGACCTCTCTCATCCATGGCTTCAGACCGGGATCCTTGCATCCCGTCCTCTCGCTTCATCCCCGCCATCGTCCACCTTGCCGGCGCCGCTCCTACGACCATCTCGTCCACGCCCCGCCGCCACCGTCTACCCTCCTAGATCTGCTTCCACGCCGCCGATAGCCATCGCTACCGCAGCACCATCAAATTCTCAGCAGATGCATATATGGCGCCACACCAGAGGCGGTACTCTTTCGTATCTGCTCAACTTATTTATCGTAGCAAGAAAATAGATCGCCACTGCTTTACTCTAATTTCTTGTCTTGGTTGTGAAGTTGCCTTTGTCCGGTTTGCACCTTCAGATCCGCCATGGCACGCTCAACACTATACTCCCAATGCTTATGGTTTTCCCCTTTTATATTCCACACTAGTTAAATCACAGTAGACTAAATTTCAAAATTGGGTCAGTCAATTTTTCAGAGCTCGCCGGAGTTCGCTGGTGCGATCAAAGGGGCTCGGGTGGTTGTGGGGCCTCGCCGAATGAAGAAAATTCGACGTGGATGGGGGTTGGGGCGGGGGTGGGGGTGGGGTGGCGGAGGAACATAGGCAGTGGGGGCCGGTGGTCCGGCCGGCAGCCCATGCGGTGTTCTGTATGGGAACAATCAGAGACGGGGAAGAAGAAGGGTTAGGAGACGTAGGATCTTCATCCAACCGCCTGAAATGGTCAAGAGACAGCTGGGAGTTGCATTCTTAATGCGCTCTGGTTCATCATGTGTGGGCACTGCACAACCAACATTTTATTATCCAAAATCTGCTTGCTCTTCTTTACCATGTTCCTCTTCCGTTCTTCTTTAATATGTACTCTCTCCATTCCTAAATACAAGTCTTTGTATAGATTCCACCATGGACTACATATGGAGCAAAATGAGTGAATCTACACTCTAAAATGTATCTGGATACATCTGTATGTGATCCGTAGTGGAAATCTCTACCAAGACTTATATTTTGGAACGGAGGGAGTATGATAGTAGTACAGTATGTTCCTTGTACTGAAGATGAGCAGGGACATTTGTAGTGTATAGGTCTATATGGTCGGTTGTGATGGACACTTTGAGCCTCTTTGATTCATAGGATCTTGTAAACATAGGAATAGGATTTGTAGTGGCCTGCCCACTTGAATCCTATAAGAATAGCAAGGAAATGCGGGGAGCTATGTCGCCTTTGAGAGTTACACTGATATTAACAGTACCGCACCTTCACTTGAAGAGAGCTGGTATCCGAAGCCTTTCTAGCCGTACCGGCAATACTAGCACATATATTCCAGCAAGTTCCACTTTGCTGATTTTACCCTGATGCTTAAGATTTTCCCGTTATATCTACACTATGATCTGTGTAGCTGCTTTGTGTCGCACTAGCAGCAGTCCACTCTTGAAGCTAAACACTGCAATGACTTACAAAATTGGCACCAAGGCATTGAGTGCCATTCTGGATGCAATGAAACTCATACGCTCTCCACCTATTGATTCTTGTTCAGAATATGATCCTAATGACTATTCTAACCTCGAGGAGTCAAAGGCAGATGGCCTGTCCTGTTCACCCATCAAGGTGTTTGTTCTTATTTGGCAATGTTTTATTGATTGCGGGTATCTTGCTTATGTTGTCTTTCAATTCTTCTACTTTGTTGCATCACCATCTGCTTAGTTTACTCATCATATATGTCGAGATGCCATGCCCATCCATTATCAATACATATTCCATCTGTCATCATACCATGTTTTTCCACTCAAATGCTGTTCTTGTGCATCAGACATCAAAAAGGAAGAGGGTGATTGCCGAACCTGAAGGAGCACCAGCAAAGTCCTTGAAAAATGTGGTGATGCCGGAGAAATCAGACAGCACCCCACTTATATTGGTTGTACAACCAGTGACACAAAACATAGGACTGACTCCAACAGACTGTACCCATACTTCACTAGCCCCACCACTAGCCCCACCACACAGGACCTGCACCCCAGCAAAAGGTATACCGATTTCATTTGCCATAGCACCAGCTGTACCACAGAAAAATCCCACTCCAGCAAAAAGTACAGCAAGTCCACCGGCCGAAGACCTATCTCAACTGCAGAGACGGCCAATTCCTGCAGATTGGAACCCCATTCCATTTATTCCCAGTTTAAAAGACAATGCTTTCAATGTTGCTAGGGACTACGTGCATATATTCCCATCATGGGAAGATTATTGTGAAGACAAACACCATTTTCACATCTTCCTGTCCAACTTACGTGTAAGTGCTATTATTCATGGTTATTATTTTCCTGTTTTCTGCTGATTGAACACATCAATGATTTACATTACATTGTTGTAACTAGGCGAGGGTCAATCTGGATAGTCATGACGAGCAAAGCTTGCTTGTGCTTTTCAAGGAAGCATTGCAGCAGTATCGGTGTTACCTGAGGAAATCACACTTTGATGGCAAGTCTATAAACGAATTTCTGGTGAAGTCTCCTGTGCTAAATTTAGAAGACATTGAATGGAAAAACCTTGTTATGCACTGGTCTCTTTCCCAAGATGAGGTACTGTCTATGACAATTTGAGCTTCTACTTTTTCGCATGTGCCTTACGGATCTTTTTTGCAGGAAATCTGCTCGAAGAAGAATTCCGGTTTGACAAGAACGACAGGATATCGCAAATATGCTGCCCGCTACTTTGCTCTTGTTAGTACCTGTTGTCCTGTATCACTGTACTTGCATACATACCTGGTTCATTATGTGACAGCAGTATGCATGACAGCTTGCTTATCAATTGTTCGCTCCAAATTATCCAGTCTGTATGAATGGTTACATTAGTGTAGAATATATCCAATGCCAATGTTTTTCTAGCTCTGCATTGTTCTTGTAAGTACATGTTGTCCTTTATTAGTGTACTTATAATGACAGGTAGTTGTTCATGTACCATCACTCTGCAGCTTATTTTCCTTTGCCCTCCATTTTCTACACATCGGATCTATATTTACTCTTACCATAAGGTTGGTACTGAAGAAGTTTAGCTGTGCATTGCTCTTGGCTGTACCTTTTGCCTGTATCGCTGCACTTACATTTATAGCTACTTGGTTATGTAGCATCACTCTTCATCTTATCTTAAATATTCTCCATTTTTTGTATATTATCACATCTATATTTACTCTTAACAAAATGTAGAATAAAGGCAATGCTTTTGAAGAAGATTCTGTGGTAAACTTCTTGAATTGCCCCCCCCCCATCAGCATGGACAAGGCCTTTATAGAGCCTGTCTTCACCAATAATGTAAGTTTGTCCATCTCAAGCCTTCAAACTTTGTTGTATATATTTGGTTAGGCATGACTGCAACAGCTGTTTATTTTTGGTGTTTGCATCAAATTGCTTGTTTAAAGTTTATTATATAGTTCATAAACAAAAGTTTGTCCTTTCTCAATTTAAGTTTTTAGTTGTACAACCAAGTTCCTTCTTCATACCATGTAAATTAAACTATATAGAGCAAGTGATCTTCTTTTGTACTGCATGTATGCTTCTGTTCTTCATCTGTAATCTAGTGATGTGGTGAACCTACCCACTACAGCACAATGTCATATTCTGTAATGTCTTAACTATGAACAATGTCATATCATTCTACTATTATTTAAACTGTCTCTTTATTTGCCAATCTGAAATGGTATAAATTGACAGCACACTAACCATTGATACTTATGAGTTCTTGATCTGTAATTCAGTGGTGTCGTGAAGCTGCCAACTCCTTCACAATGTCATTTCCTGCCATGTCTTGACCTGAACAATACCATATTGTGTTAATGCAATTTTAAACTGTGTCACTTTATTCGTCAGTAAGAAATGTGATGAATTGTCAGCACTGATACTTTTATGTGCAAAACCTATCATCTGTCTGCTTGTTTATCTTTCAGAGTGAGGAAGATATAAGTGTTGAACAAGCGCAGTCTCATCATCTTGCTCATCTGCTTGCCCTGCAGCTCCCCAGCAGGGCTAACCTTTCTTGAACTCTATTGAAGTGTTGTCAGTTTTGTATATTATTTTGTCGGCGTGTTTATTTGCACTGGTGGCGAGATTTGATGCCCAGTATATGTAATCTGCTGTCTGCTTGTGCTTTATTATCATAGTGGCGAACTTTGATGCCCAGTGGATGTAATATGCCGTAATTTATTTATTGTATAGTCTAGGTTTTTCCTTATTCACGATGCTGCAGTTATTTTACTGTATATATATCCTGTCTTCGCAGTAAACCGGCCAAACCATAAAATTACGGTACATAATCGGGTCGTCATGCAATCACGATGTAGGTTGGGCCTGAAACGTGCCGAACAGCTCACGGGCCAGCAGTAGCCCGAAATGAACCCCGACCCATGATTGTGCGAATCAAATCACGGGCTTTTAACAGGCCAAAATTGTCTTGTTCCTTGTTTGGCCCAATCAGATATCGGCTACGAGCAGGCCAGATGCAAATTGGGCCGTAGTTAGGCCCAACTATATGACGAGCTTTTAACAGGCCGAAATTAATATATGGCTGAAATGTTAAACGGGCCCTTAATAGGCCAAAACTAATATCAGGCCGAATTATTAAGTGGGCCTTTAGCAAGTGGGCCCAAAAGCATAGTGTCTAGTTGACGGGCCGAATCTGATATGTGCCATAATTGAGCCCAAAGCCTCTTAAAGGGCCGGACCTGATCTGGGCCGTAATTTGGCCCAGAACATGGTAGGCTTTTAACGGGCCGGATCTCATATGGGCCACTATTAGGCCCGGAGCGTGGCATGCCATTGATGGACCGGATCAAATATGGGCCGGCATTTGGCCCAAAACATGGCAGCCAGTTAATGGGCCGGCCTACTAGGGTCCTCAAAATCTCGTGGGCCTACAGCTGGGCCGACCCATTAATGTGGGTGAAATCTCGTGGGCCTTTAGCTGGGCCGACCCATTATGATCCGCAAAATCTTGTGGGCCTTTACCTGGGCCGGCCCATTATGGCACACAAAAATCTTGTGGGCTGTAACACCCACGATGCGGCTATATCTCCCACGTGTCGGAGCATGACTTAGAGGCATAACCACATAGTAGGCATGTCGCAAGGGGGGTAATCTTTACACATCCCATGTACTGAAAAAGAAAGGGATAAAGAGTTGGCTTACAATCGCCACTTCACACAATACATAAATATAGCATTACATCATCCAGAATACAATCAAGGTCCGACTACAGAACCAAATAAAGAAAGACAACCCCTAATGCAAAAGATCCCTGATCACCCGACTGGGCTCCACTACTGATCAACTAGAACGAAACAACACAACGAACACGATCTTCATTGAGCTCCCACTTGAGCTTAGCTGCGTCATCTGCACTGGTATCATCGGCACCTGCATCTGGTTTTTGGAAGTAAACTATGAGTCACGGGGAATCAGCAATCTCACACCCTCGCGATCGAGACTATTTAAGCTTATGGGTAGGAAAAGGTAGTGAGGTGGAGCTGCAGCAAGCACTATGATTTATGGTAGCTAACTTACGCAAATGGGAGTGAGAAGAGAAGCAAAGCACAGTCGTAAACTAGAAGTGACCAAGAAGTGATCCTGAAACTACTTACGTTCAAGCATAACACAAGAACCATGTTCACTTCCCGGACTCCGCCAAGAAGAGACCATCACGGCTACACACGCGGTTGATGCATTTTATTAAGTTAAGTGTCAAGTTCTCTACAACCGGATATTAACAAATTCCCATCTGCCCATAACCGCGGGCACGACTTTCAAAAGTTCAAAACCCTGTAGGGGTGTCCCAACTTATCCCATCACAAGCTCTTACGGTCAACGAAGGATATTCCTTCTCCCAGGAAGACCCGATCAGACTCGGAATCCCGGTTACAAGACATTTCAACAATGGTAAAATAAGACCAGCAAAGCCACCCGATGTGCCGACATCCTGATAGGAGCTGCACATATCTCGTTTTCAGGGCAACACCGGATTGTCCAAGATTCCGGTAGGCCAGCCCAGAGTTGCCCCTGGTGGCCACCGGTGGCTGACTGGTTCGGACCAACACTTAGACAAG
>NC_041392.1:235506782-235524655 GCF_002162155.2 Triticum dicoccoides
AAAGATGACCCTTGAGTCTGCAAAACCCAAGGGAAAAAGGCTAGGTGGCAAATGGTAAAACCAAGGTTGGGCCTTGCTGGAGGAGTTTTATTCAAGGCGAACTGTCAAGGGGTTCCCATTATAACCCAACCGCATAAGGAAGGCAAAATCAAGGAACATAACACCGGTATGACGGAAACTAGGGCGGCAAGAGTGGAACAAAACACCAGGCATAAGGCCGAGCCTTCCACCCTTTACCAAGTATATAGGTGCATTAATTAAATAAAAGAGATATTGTGATATCCGAACAATATCCATGTTCCAACATGGAACAAACTCCATCTTCACCTGCAACTAGCAACGCTATAAGAGGGGCTGAGTAAAGCGGTAACATAGCCAAACAATGGTTTGCTAGGACAAGGTGGGTTAGAGGCTTGACATGGCAATATGGGAGGCATGATATAGCAAGTGCTAGGTATCACGGCATAGCAATAGAGCGAGCAACTAGCAAGCAAAGATAGAAGTGATTTCGAGGGTATGATCATCTTGCCCGAGATCCCATAAGAAAGAAGAACAAGTCCATGAAGAAGACAAACGGACGTAGTTGAACGAATCCTCACAACTCCGGAACGAAACCGAAGCTAACGAGAGAGGCAACCCGGAAAGAAGCAAGTAACATACTCCCTCCGTTCCTAAATATTTGTCTTTATAGACATTTCAAATGACTACTACATACGGATGTATGTAGACATATTTTAGAGTGTAGATTCACTCATTTTGCTCCGTATGTAGTCACTTGTTGAAATGCCTAGAAAGACAAGTATTTAGGAATGGAGGGAGTAGTAAACAACCATCAAATAAGCATGGCATGATGCACAACCAAGTATGATGCATGTCCGGTTTAAATAGGCATGGCAGGGCAATGTGCACAAGCAAAACTACAAGTTAAGTGGAGCTCAATATGCATCGAGTTGCATATTGACGGAACACCAAATTTATGTACTCTCCCATTTATGTACTCAACAATATTAAATGTTGGTTAGCATGGCAAAAGGAGAAGCATAAAGAAATTTATCTATTTAGGCAAGTTTAAATGAGGCCGGAAACATCAAACAACAATTTCGGTAAAACCTCATGTGCATAAACAATTTAATGCAACAACAAATTATACATTTTAAAAGTTGTTATCATGATGCGGATGACATGTTCAAGTTTATGCAATTTTATGAAAATGTTGACATGAGCATTATGAAGCATTTGTCATCGTGGCGGAAACGATAGGGGTGCCACGGCATAGATAACGAAAACGGTGCCACGGCAACCTTCCGATGATGCGGTACCGATGCAAAAGGAAGTGGGTGTGAGTGTGTCAACAGATGGTGGGAGTGATCCCGGATACCGGGTTTCTACATGTCGGTGACAAGGCAAAAGAGGGGCAATGTGCACCGACAATTCGAGCATGGTGCAAGCATGAGCATCTCATACATCACACATGCATTCGTTCACGGGCGGTCGTTCTCAGCGGTTATACCTTCGAAGCGTGCGTTCCCGGAGCGGCTCGGGTCAAGCGGTGTAGTCGTTCATGATCATCATGGGAAGTAGTGGTACTCGGTGATGGTAGATGAAGTAGTTGTTGACGCGATGGTAGTCGAACTTGACGGTTCCATTACACGGGTCTTCGGCGACGGTAGTCGTACATGGTTCAGAGTGGTGCTTGCATCTTCGGACTTGTCGGTCTCGATTCTTTCGACGATAGCGGTACACGTTTGGTAGATGTTCGAGCCATCGATAGTGGTACTTGGTGAATCCTGAAACGATCTTGGCGTCTTCGCGCTTAGGGAGGGGGGGTACTTGGCATTTCCGTGTGCTACCTGGCATCGGTGAACCTTCGAGGGACTTGCATATCTGAAGGGGTACTTGGCGATCGACGGACGCCGTGGTACTTGTCGAAATCCACATAGGACGTAGTAGAACATTTTGAAACGGAACTTGGCCATCCGAAGGTGTACTTGGCGAACAACGGTCATCGCGGAAGTAGTGGTACTTAGGCGTTTTGGTCAGCACTCGTTCAGGCATCCAAGGTCTTCGGCGCTACGGTACTTGTCGGTCCGGGTCTTGACGTTTCCAAAACGGTCGTCGGTGGTGGAACTTGCCGCTGTTGTGGTAGACATTCAGGCACCGTACGTTGTGGTACTTGGTGGGGGATGTGGCAGTAGAAGCAGCCCACATCGTCACGGCACATGAAGGAGACGTGCGGAGCTGCCGATGGTGAGAAGGAGCTGCAGCGAGGTGAAGAGAGGCGAGGACGCAGCGGGTAGGAGACGGGACGCGCGCAGCAGGGAGCTCAGCGGCCGGTGCTGATGGTCAGCGCGGTCGCAGGGTCACAGGCACGAGGGCTCGGCGATGCTCCTGTTACCGCTCACGACGAAGAAGGGAGGACCACGGGCGCACGAGGAGGCACTGCCTCGCGGCTGTGAACGCGAGCGAGGGGGAGG
This sequence comes from Triticum dicoccoides, assembly GCF_002162155.2. Taxonomy (NCBI): domain Eukaryota; kingdom Viridiplantae; phylum Streptophyta; class Magnoliopsida; order Poales; family Poaceae; genus Triticum; species Triticum dicoccoides. Next base: position 235,509,257 of record NC_041392.1, read on the forward strand.
CTCAGAACTTCGGCGACGGCGGAGGTGCAGGAGAGGTCCGGCGGAGGTCATGGACGGAGCAGCAGGGCGGAGGCGCCGCACTCCAGGTCACCGAAGTCCAGCAGGGCTACGGCGGCGGCCCCCGGCGAGGATGCTGACTGGAGTCGGGGCGAGGCGCAGGGAGATGGCGGCTCTGGCCGGTCGTCCGGGTCTCGGAGGACGAAGATCCGGCGGGGCACGAGGGTACAGGGCGGCGGATCGGGAGGTTGAGGGGAGAAGGAGGTCGGGCGAGGCCGGGGACGACGCTAGCGAGAAGTGGACGAGGGGGGTCGCGAGGGAGATGGGGACGAGCGGGATCGGGCGCGGGGTGGAGAAGAAAGAGGATCAAGCCAGGCTCTCACTGGCGGCGCTGACGGGAGGAGGAGGGGGATCGAACAGGCTAGGGGTGCGCTAGGGTTAGGAGGGGCGGCTGGGCCTTGGGAGGCCGGCCCAGTCGAGAGGAAAACGGCCAAGGGCCTGTTGGGCTACTCTCTCCTACTCACTTCTTAAGTCTTATCTTTAACCCAAAAAACAATTAAAGAGAAGAAAAAGAAGAGGGCGTTAGAGAAAGAATTTGTGTGTGCGGACAATTTTCCCGGACTCACGAAAAAGTGCTTGTTCCGAGAAAAATGGAGTGGGCATTTTCCAAAGTTTAAATTCAAACTCATTTGATTTAAATTCAAATGGTTCGAATAGGAAGTGAGGGTTAGGAAGGTCCAAAAATGCTCGGATTTTTGGTGGAGCTCCGGAAAAGCGATGAAAGAAATAATAGGCAAAGTTTGGGGACCAAACTTGAAGCGAGAAAAGGCATGTGATTATTTGCAAGTGTGTTTATGGGTGATTCCGAAAATGTAATATTTAATATAGCTCCCTAATACCGAGAGGATATGTTATAAAGAGAATCATCAAGCGAATTCCCTCGATTTAAATGGATCAAAGATCCATGCCATTTATTTAGTTGAGTTAAGATAAAGAAATGACATGATGCAATGCATATGATGCAATGATGAATGCAAGAAGCAAAACCAAATCACACAACGAATCTCGGAAACCCTGGAAGGCATCTGAAGCTCCGGTCTTGGGGCGTCACATGGGCCTTTACCTGTGCCGGCCCATTATGGCCCGCAAAATCTTGAGGGCCTTTAGCTAGGCCAGCTCATTATGGTCCGCAAAATCTCATGGGCCTTTAGCTGGGCCCGCCCATTATGGTCCGCAAAATCTTGTGGGCCTTCAGTTGGGCCAGCCCATTTAAACTTGATGGGCCAGTCCACGTGTCAACATATCATAGGCGCGTCTCGCCCATTGGATGAGTGACACCTGTGCCAACGCGGACCTGACACGTGTCTCCTCCAGCCAATGATGATTTTACACGTGGAAAATCCCCATTGGGCGGGGCTGTTAACGGGTTATCGGATCCAAAACCTGACTGGATAGCTTAACGGTGTTCCGTTACGGTGGATGCCACGTGTCGGTCACCCTTGACGAAAGCACTTCTGTGACGCGCGATTTACCGTCATGGAAGTGGACACTTCTGTGATGATAATTTTGGTAATAGTCATGGAACACTTCTACGACATCACAAGTATGACTATCTTGATTCTGTCATAAAATCGTCATGGATGTACATGCATGACACAAAACGCGACCCACTGTAACAAACACGTATCATCATGGAAGTGTATTTTTTGTAGTGCAACCCTCACACTCGGGGGCTTAGCTGTAGCCCAGTGCTCGCCTAAGTTTGAAAAACATCCCTATCCGCAAGGACGACGAAGTGCAGGTCGACTGCAACCCTCTCTTCGGAGCTGCGCCACAAGTACAACGTGCGCTCCATCCCTATCCGCAAGGACGACGAGGTGCAGGTCGACTGCAACCCTCTCTTCGGAGCTGCGCCACAAGTACAACATGCGCTCCATCCCTATCCGCAAGGACGACGAGGTGCAGGTCGACTGCAACCCTCTCTTCAGAGCTGCACCACAAGTACAACGTGCGCTCCATCCTCATCCGTAAAGACGATGAGGTGTCGGTCGACTGGGATACCCTCCTCAGAATTGCATCTCAAGTACAAAGAATATTTTGAGTGAAGAACAAGTTCCACTCGAAGGCAAATGCAAGCACATTCAGAAGATAAACCAAGTTCGAATAAAATCTTAAAAGCTCTAGGACGAAGATAAAAGTACTTGGGCATCAGTCCCGAAGGAGTTTAACGGTTACAAAATCACTCGGCATTCCGAGGCAAATTTAAGGCGAGGTATCAAGCTTGTTCACTCCGTAGCAGGAGGGCTTGCAGGCTCGATGAACTCGTCCAGATAAATCCCGTCAGCGATCCGAGTGGCAGCAGGGATGAAAGTTTCCATGAAGGATTGGAAGTCGTGTCTTTTGGTGTTAGCAACCTTGATCGCCGCCAGCTTCTCTTCTCGAGCTTCTTTGTAGTGGACCCTAACTAGCAACAGAGCCACGTCAGCACCGCATCGGGCAGAAGACTTCTTCCATTCCTGCACTCGACCAGGAACCTCATTAAGTCGAGTCATCAGATACTCGAGGTCATTCTGAAATGTTGCCCTTGGCCAGAGTGATGTATCAATGCGCGACGTCGCCACCTTCAAGCGAGCAAGATAGCTGGTAACGCTAGCAACGCGAGATTCCAGTCGAAGCACATTCATGGCAGCCTCATCACCGACTGGAGAAAGGATAGGATCCAAGCCCGTCTCGATCCGTCCAGTTTCCTCTTCAAAGTTTTGGCAGAATTTTGTATATTCAAGGAGTTAATGATTCGACTGATCCGCAGTGACTTGCAAACAGTAAACAGTCGAATAAAAAAAGGGGTACCTTCGAGCATAAGGAAGAGCTTCTTGGCAAGGGCTTTCAGATAAGCTTCCAAGTCGTTTCTCCTACGAGACATGCTTTCCAGCTGCTCGTTCAGAGTCACCTTATCTTTCTTCAGATGAGTCGCCTCTCGGTTGGATTCAGTAAGAGACGACTTCAGCTTGGTTATTTCCTCCCCTAGCGCTCTGACCAAAGCCAGCTTTTTGTCAGCAAGGGCAGTCTTCTCCTAAGCCTCCTTTTGCGCAACTGCAAGGTCGAGGTCCTTCTTCGCCAGAGCCAACCTCGCTTTCTCTACAAAATATGCATTTGGGTCAAATAGAAGAACGAAGGGATAACTTGAAGGATGGTCGAGATAAATAGTCGACAAGCCATTACCTTTCGTACCAGCAACTTCATCTTGAGCCTTTTTTAAGTTCTGTTGGGCCAGCTCCAAGTCAAGGTTGAGTTGCCTCTGCTTTTCCTCGAATTTAGCGAACTTGGAGATAAGCGCACAGGATTTCTACAATGAGTAAAAGACATGTCAATGGACAAGATCAAAGATTATTTACTTCCGAGTGAATAAAACTTTAAGACTACTGCAGAATCAAACATTCTACAGTAGCTCGGGGACTACACCCAGTGGGTGCACTTAGCGTGCCCTCACTGGTTCGGATTCCACTCAACATGGTCCGCCCAGACCGAGTGGAAGAAGAAGAAGAAAAAGAGAGAAAGAAATACTCAGACCCCAACCGACTGCCAGCAGTCGACTGCAGTCTCGGGAACTACACCCAGTGGGTGCACTTAGCGTGCCCCCACTGGTTCAAATTCCACTCGACATGGTCCGCCAAGACCGACTGGAAGGATGAAAACAACAAAGATGTCAAAACACCCAGTGGGTGCGCAGATGCGAAGTGCGGGATAACAAGAGATTGCACGGGGAAACGTCTTCAGGTAGCATATCCTAACAAAACAAGTTCAGTCGGAAGCCAACTTACTTGGACATTGTCTCGAAGGGCCGCGCTGGCGTCGTAAGCAGCTTCACTATTTACGTGCACCGCCTTCACTCGCTCCATCATTATGCCAGCCTGGCGAATGGCTTCCGCAGCGGCGTCCGCCTGGCTTTCTGGAACGTGATGAGTGGTGAAGAATGGGACTGACGGTCCAGCCACAACAGCTTGAAGTTCCGAGGCATGAAGCTGGATGGTTGAAGCAAGCATTGGCACAGTCGACGATGTGGGGTGTACACTCGATACTGGATCAGCAAAAGTAACAGAAGCCCTGCTCACATCTTCAAGCTGTTGAGCCACTGGCTCTGCCGCCGGTTCCGATTGGGATGTCTTGCGAGCTGATGCCTTCTTGTTCCTCTTGGGCCTCAGCGACACGTCCTCGTCATCATTTGGAAGCTCAATCATATTGGGAGGGGCTGCAAAGAGATCAGTCAACCCCAGATCAATCGTCATAATTTAATCGAACGAGTAACCAAAGACAGGATTACGAGAGTTGTAGCTGGGTTGGAGGTGACTGCATCTTCCATTTCTTCATCTTCGTACTTGTGGGTGGAAGTCCCAGAGGTAGGAGCTCTGCAAATTTCAATATTCAGTCGGTCACGTCTATCGCACCGAGTCGACCAAAGAATCAGGTCTGATTATTACCCAGAGACAGTAGGAATGGCCACTTTGATCTTGGGCAAAGCCTTCGGCGGTTTTGACGACGCGACTTTCAGTTGTTTCGGCGCCTTATCAGCCGGTGTTGGAGACGGTGCAGCTTTTGGTTGCTTCGGTGCCCTCTCAGTCGGCACTGGAGAAGACGCCCGAGGGCGCTTCGACAACTGTCCAGCCAGTGCAATCACTTTGTCATGGATGCTTGCCGGGCCGTGAGCATGCTTGGATCATTTTTACCTATGGCGAGGTGAGTCAACCTCTTCTTCATCACTCGGGTCATCACTCTCCTCGTCCTCCTCTTCATCAGAGTGCCACTCGCCGCTCTCGCCTCCCCCTCCGGATCCTACTCCTGCTCCCTGTTAGGCATCGAGTACATCTCAATAAGGGCCTGAAAGATAAAAAGCAAGCAAAAATCAGTCGGTTGTCAACAAGCAATTACATGATGAATCAAGAGAACACTCGGCAATTTAGAGTCGGACCTTGTCTGGTTGGCGCGAGTTGTCGAATGGAGGGACTCTCCTGGACCCCTTGGGGTTATCCTTGTTGCCAGTGATGCTTTTCAGCCACTTCTCCACCATATTTTCGTCGACCTCTTCTAGGTGGATCCGAGTGGAATCCTCAATAACTGAGTACATCCACATCGGATGGTCACGGGCTTGAAGCGGCTGGATGCGTCGTTTAAGGAAGACCTCCAACAGATGCATACCGGTCACGCCATCACGGACGAGTTGGACCACCCGCTCGACCAACACCTTCACCTGCACTTTCTCCTCTGGGATCACTTTCAAGGCGGAGGGCTTCTCGACCCGAGCCATGGAGAAGGGAGGATGCCCGGTCGACTGACCTGGAGTCGGTTGGTCTTTGCAATAAAACCAGGTCGACTGCCATCCTCGGACTGACTCAGGAAGGATCATGGCTAGGAAAGTGCTTTTACCTCTCATTTGAATCCCAAGACCCCCGCACATCTGGATCACGTGCGTCCTCTCGTCACTCGGGTTGGCCTTATTGACCGACTATGAATGACCCGTGAAAATGTGCTTGAAAAGACCCCAGTGTGGCCTACAACCTAAGAAGTTCTCGCACATGGACACGTAGGCAGCGAGATATACGATGGTGCTGGGAGTAAAGTGGTGGAGTTGTGCTCCAAAGAAGTTCAAGAAGCCCTGGAAAAAAGGATGGGGAGGCAAAGAAAATCCACGGTCTACATGGGTGGCGAGGAGAACGCACTCACCCTTGACACGTCTCCAACGTATCTATAATTTTTGATTGCTCCATGCTATATTATATATTTTTGTGGACATTATTGGGCTTTATTATACACTTTTATATTATTTCTGGGACTAACCTATTAACTGGAGGCCCAGCCCAGAATTGCTATTTTTTTGCCTATTTTAGGGTTTCGAAGAAAAGGAATATCAAACGGAATCCAAACGGAATGAACGTGATTTTTGGAACGAACAAGACCCAGGAGACTTGGACCCTACGTCAAGCAACCAACAGGGAGGCCACGAGGTAGGGGGCGCGCCTACCCCCCCACCCCAGGCGCGCCCTCCACCCTCGTGGCCCCCCTATTGCTCCACCAACGTACTTCTTCCTCCTATACATACCTATGTACCCACAAACGATCAGATACGGAGCCAAAACCCTAATTCAACCGCTGTAACTTTTTGTATCCACGAGATTCCATCTTGGGGCTTGTTCCGAAGCTCCGCCGGAGGGGGCATCGATCACGGAGGGCTTCTACATCAACACCATAGCCTCTCCGATGAAGTATGAGTAGTTTACCTCAGACCTTCGGGTCCATAGTTATTAGCTAGATGGCTTCTTCTCTCTTTTTGGATCTCAATACAAAGTTCTCCCCCTCTCTTGTGGAGATCTATTCGATGTAATCTTCTTTCGCGGTGTGTTTGTTGAGACCGATGAATTGTGGGTTTATGATCAAGTTTATCTATGAACAATATTTGAATCTTCTCTGAATTCTTTTATGTATGATTGGTTATCTTTGCAAGTCTCTTTGAATTATCAGTTTGGTTTGGCCTACTAGATTGATCTTTCTTGCAATGGGAGAAGTGCTTAGCTTTGGGTTCAATCTTGCGGTGTCCTTTCCCAGTGACAGTAGGGGCAGCAAGGCACGTATTGTATTGTTGCCATCGAGGATAACAAGATGTTTTTTTATCATATTGCATTAATTTATCCCTCTACATCATGTCATCTTGCTTAAGGCGTTACTCTGTTCTTATGAACTTAATACTCTAGATGCATGCTGGATAGCGGTTGATGTGTGGAGTAATAGTAGTAGATGCAGGTAGGAGTCGGTCTACTTGTCTTGGACGTGATGCCTATATACATGATCATACCTAGATATTCTCATAACTATGCTCAATTCTGTCAATTGCTCAACAGTAATTTGTTCACCCACCGTAAAATACTTATGCTCTTGAGAGAAGCCACTAGCGAAACCTATGGCCCCCGGGCCTATCTTCATCATATTAATCTTCCAACACTTAGTTATTTTCATTGCCTTTTATTTTACTTTGCATCTTTATCATAAAAATACCAAAAATATTATCTTATCATATCTATCAGATCTCACTCTCGTAAGTGACCGTGTAGGGATTGACAACCCCTTATCGCATTGGTTGCGAGGATTTATTTGTTTTGTGCAGGTGCAAGGGACTAGCACGTAGCCTCCTATTGGATTGATACCTTGGTTCTCCAAAACTGAGGGAAATACTTACGCTACTTTGCTGCATCACCCTTTCCTCTTCAAGGGAAAACCAACACAATGCTCAAGAGGTAGCAAGAAGGATTTCTGGCACCGTTGCCGGGGAGGTCTACGCAAAAGTCAACATACCAAGTACCCATCACAAACCCTTATCTCCCACATTACATTATTTGCTATTTGCCTCTCGTTTTCCTCTCCCCCACTTCACCCTTGCCATTTTATTCGCCTTCTCTCTCTATCCTCCCTCTCTTTCTCTATTTGCCTCTTTTTGCCTTTTGCATTTCCTACCATTATGTCTGAAATTGGGGAAACTATTGTCGATATGGACAATAATAATATCATGAAAAATTCTGATGCTCCTGCTGAAGAACCCCCTATCTTACATACAAAAAAATTCCGTATTGGTAGTGGTAATATTATTGGAAAAGGAGTTATCCAAGATTTCTTTACTTGTGCCGGTGCTTTCCTTCTATGGGCAGTTCTATCCTTCATAGAACTAGTAGTCTTGCAGACGCTATTGCCATGCTTGTAGTTGAACTTGAAAGACAATTCATGCACATGCCCCTTGCATACAAAGGATTTTCCTAGAATTTTCTAATATTGAGCATTCTTCTGTTAAGCGTGCCGCTACTATCTTTTTGCCTCATGAGTTCAGATTCATAATAAAAGAGGCCAAAGAAATCTTTGCGCATTATAGGGTGGATGCTTGCCGTCCTCCCATAGAGGCTATCCTTTTTGATCAAGAAGAAATAATGCACTTTCAATCTCGAGACTATGTTGCTTTCAATGAAAATCTTAGAAAAAGGGTTCCTACCAATGTTTTAGTTGATAGAATTTCTGAACATAATGATGATTTGGCCATTCAAAATAATGAACTAGGATATTCTCTTGTGTATAGGCTCACAAAGTTCTGTCAAAAGAATGCTTATAATGATGAATTGGTTGTGCAATACGAAGGGCCAAAGGAGGAACCTATACCTCCCAAAGTTGATCTTGGGGACTTTTGTCCCATTAAATTTAGCCCTTTTGATTACTTTTGCTTGCCTCAAAGAAAACTTGCTGCCGAACATAGATAATATGAAATGAGGTTTAATGATCTATCTTAACATTATGGCAATACCTAGATCTATCCTTGCTTTTTATGCCTAGCTAGGGGCGTTAAACGATAGCGCTTGTTGGGAGGCAACCCAATTTTATTTTTATTCCTTGCTTTTTGCTCATGTTTAGTAATAAATAATTTATCTAGCCTCTGTTTTGGTTGTGTTTTTTGTGTTTAATTAGTGTTTGTTCCAAGTAGAACCGCTGGGAAGACTTGGGGAAAGTCTTGTTAATCTTGCTGTAAAAAACAGAAACTTTAGTGCTCACGAGAACTTCTGCCATTTTTATTTGGAAAGTGATATTTAGTTAATTCTTTTTTAAGATGATTAATAGATAAATTCGTCACGTCCATCAATTTATTTTAGAATTTTTGGGGTTCCAAATCTTGCGCTAGCTACAGATTACTATTGACTGTTCTGTTTTTGACAGGTACTGTTTTCCGTGTGTTGTTTGCTTATTTTGATGAATCTATGGCTAGTAAAATAGTTTATAAACCATAGAGAAGTTGTAATACAGTAGGTTTAACACCAATATAAATAAAGAATGAGTTAATTACAGTGCTTTGACGTGGTCTTTTGTTTTCTTTCGCTAACGGAGCTCACGAGATTTTCTACTTTAAGTTTTGTGTTATGAAGTTTTCAAGTTTTGGGTAAAGATTTGATGGATTATGGAATAAGTAGTGTCAAGAGCCTAAGCTTGGGGATGCCCATGGCACCCCCAATATAATATAAGGACACCTAAAAGCTAAAGCTTGGGGATGCCCCGGAAGGCATCCCCTCTTTCGTCTACTTCTATCGGTAATTTTACTTGGAGCTATATTTCTGTGAGTTCTTTATGACTAATGTTGAGTCCATGGATTATACGCACTCTCACCTTTCCATCATTGCTAGCCTCTTCGGTACCGTGCATTGCCCTTTCTCACATTGAGAGTTGGTGCAAACTTCGCCGGTGCATCCAAACCCCGTGATATGATACGCTCTTTCACACATAAACCTCCTTATATCTTCCTCAAAACAGCCACCATACCTACCTATTATGGCATTTCCATAGCCATTCCGAGATATATTGCCATGCAACTTTCCACCATCTCGTTTATCATGACACGTTCATCATTGTCATATTGCTTTGCATGATCATGTAGTGGAGATCATATTTGTGGCAAAGCCACCGTTCATAATTCTTTCATACATGTCACTCTTGGTTCATTGCATATCCCGGTACACCGCCGGAGGCATTCATATAGAGGCATACCTTGTTCTAGTATCGAGTTGTAATCATTGAGTTGTAAATAAATAGAAGTGTGATGATCATCATTTAATAGAGCATTGTCCCAATAAAAAAAGAGAAAGGCCAAATAAAAAATAAGCCCCCCCAAAAGGGGAAATGAAAAGAGACAATGCTACTATCTTTTTTTCCACACTTGTGCTTCAAAGTAGCACCATGGTCTTCATGATAGAGAGTCTCTTGTTTTGTCACTTTCATATACTACTGGGAATTTTTCATTATAGAACTTGGCTTGTATATTCCAACAATGGGCCTCCTCAAGTGCCCTAGGTCTTCGTGAGCAAGCAAGTTGGATGCACACCCACTAGTTTCTTTTGTTGAGCTTTCATACATTTATAGCTCTAGTGCATCTGTTGCATGGCAATGCCTACTCCTTGCATTAACATCAATCGATGGGCATCTCCATAGCTCATTGATTAGCCTCGTGGATGTGAGACCTTGTCCTTTTTTGTCTTCTCCACATAACCCCCATCATTATACTCTATTCCACCCATAGTGCTATATCCATGGCTCACGCTCATGTATTGCATGAAGGTTTATAAAGTTTGAGATTACTAAAGTATGAAACAATTGCTTGGCTTGTCATCGGGGTTGTGCATGATGAGAGCATTCTTGTGTGACGAAAATGGAGCATGACTAAACTATATGATTTTGTAGGGATGAACTTTCTTTGGCCATGTTATTTTGAGAAGACATAATTGCTTAGTTAGTATGCTTGAAGTGTTATTATTTCTATGTCAATATTAGATTTTTATCTTGAATCTTTCGGATCTGAATATTCATGCCACAATTAAGAAGAATTACATTGAAATTATGCCTAGTAGCATTCCACATCAAAAATTCTGTTTTTATCATTTACCTACTCGAGGACTAGCAGGAATTAAGCTTGGGGATGCTTGATACGTCTCCAGTGTATCTATAATTTTTGATTGCTCCATGCTATATTATCTATTGTTTTGGACATTATTGGGCTTTATTATACACTTTTATATTATTTTTGGGACTAACCTATTAACCGGAGGCCCAACCCAGAATTGCTGTTTTTTTGCCTATTTTAGCGTTTCGAAGAAAAGGAATATCAAACGGAATGAAGCCTTCGGGAATGTGATTTTTGGAACGAAAAAGATCCAGGAGACTTGGACCCTACGTCAAGCAACCAATAGGGAGGCCATGAGGTAGGGGGCGCACCTACCCCCCAGGCACGCCCTCCACCCTCGTGCCCCCCTGTTGCTCCACCGATGTACTTCTTCCTCCTATATATACCTACGTACCCCCAAACGATCAGAAACGGAGCCAAAACCCTAATTCCACCGCCGTAACTTTCTGTATCCATGAGATCCCATCTTGGGGCCTGTTCCGGAGCTCCGCCGGAGGGGCATCGATCACGGAGGGCTTCGACATCAACACCATATCCCTTCTGATAAAGTGTGAGTAGTTTACCTCAGACCTTCGTGTCCATAGTTATTAGCTAGATGGCTTCTTCTCTCTTTTTGGATCTCAATACAAAGTTCTCCCCCTCTCTTGTGGAGATTTATTCGATGTAATCTTCTTTTGCAGTGTGTTTGTTGAGACCGATGAATTGTGGGTTTATGATCAAGTTTATCTATGAACAATATTTGAATCTTCTCTGAATTCTTTTATGTATGATTGGTTATCTTTGCAAGTCTCTTCGAATTATCAGTTGGGTTTGGCCTAGTAGACTGATCTTTCTTGCAATGGGAGAAGTGCTTAGCGAGGTACGTGGCGAAAAAGGTGGCGCAGTGATCGAGGCGGCCTTGCCTAATCCTGTCCGATTACTGCGGCCTCCTCCATCCCGCGCGCTTCCCCAAAATATGAATCCCATGATATCCGCAAGCAGCAGGGCAACCTGTCAGACGGAAGATTTTTCCATATCAGTACTCAAAGCATCACAGTAAAAGTTCACTCGGCAGAACCAAGAATGGATCAAGGCGACTGAAAAAGAAGTTGAAGTCATCTTGATTGTTCATTTGGTCCCAATAAGACGCTTCCGAAGTGCGAAAATTGAATCGGAGGTGTTCTCAACTCCTTCTCCACTTAAGCCCTAAACCATTCGGGGGCTAATGATGAAGCTATGTACCTAGGGTAGGGTCATTGGCCTGACTTAGACACCCTCCCCTAGGACACCATCTTAAAACCAGAAACATTCAAGGGATAGCATCATCCACTCGACTACAAGTTATTCCACCCGGAAGATTCAAGGTCACTGGACCGCAACAATTATCACTCGATAGACAGAAGACCTAAAGTCACTCTGCACGACAACGGTCGAACATTTACGTAATAGACTTAATAGGCATTTATGTCACTTAATTACTAGCGTTACCAGTAACGCCCCCCTCTTAATGTACCTTAAACCCCTTGTAACATGGGCTGGTTGGGATCCTGGCGCACGCTATATAGGTGTAACGCTCTCGATGCGGCTATATCTCCTACGTGTCGAAGCACAACTTAGAGGCATAACCGCATTGAAAGCAATGTCGCAAGTAAGGCAATCTTCACAACATCCCATGTAAATAGATAATAAAAGGGGAAGATACATAGTTGTCTTACACTCGCCACGTCAAACAAAGTACATAAATAGCATTACATCATCCAATCACTCATGGCCTGACTACGGTGCCAAAATAAAAGATCAACCCAACATGCGACACGGTCCCAATCGCCCCAACTGGGCACCACTACTGATCATCAGGGAAAGACACATAGTAACGGCGTGAGTCCTCATCAAACTCCCACTTGAGCTCAAGCGCGTCATCTGGAATGGAGTCATCAGGCCTTGTATCTGGTTTGGAAGTAATCTGTGAGCCACAAGGACTCAGCAATCTCGCACCCTCGCGATCAAGACTATTTAAGCTTATAGGTAAGGCAAGGTAAAGGTGGAGCTGTAGCAAGCGACTAGCATATGTGGTGGCTAACCTGTTCGCAAGAGAGAGCGAGAAGAGAAGGCATAGCGCGAACGAATAACTAGAGAACAACCTGCGGCAAGCATTACTCCAACACCGTGTTCACTTCCCGGACTCCGCCGAGAAGAGACCATCACGGTAACTCACACAGTTTATTCATTTTAATTAAGTTTAGGTTCAAGTTATCTACAACCGGACATTAACAAATTCCCATCTGCCCATAACCGCGGGCACGGCTTTCGAAAGTTCAAATCCCTGCAGGGGAGTCCCAACTTAGCCCATGACAAGCTCTCACGGTCAACGAAGGATATACCTTCTCCCGAGATGTTCCGATCAGACTTGGTATCCTGGTTCTACAAGACACTTCGACAAGTTAAAACAAATTCAGCAACACCGCCCGAATGTGCCGACAAATCTCGATAGGAGCTACACATATCTCGTTCTCAGGGCACAATCAGATAAGCAATCCGTACAACTAAAACCAGCCCTCGAGTTTCCCCGAGGTGGCGCTGCAAGGGGCTCTAGGTTGGACCAACACTCAGAGGAGCACTGGCCCGGGGGGGGGGGGAGGTTTAAATAAAATGACCCTCGGGCTCCGGAAACCCAAGGGAAAAAGAGGCTAGGTGGCAAATGGTAAAACCAAGGTTGGGCATTGCTGGAAGAGTTTTATTCAAGGCGAACTATCAAGGGGTTCCCATTATCACCCAACCGCGTAAGGAACGCAAAATCCGGGAACATAACACCAATATGACGGAAACTAGGGCGGCAAGAGTGGAACAAAACACTAGGCAAAAGGCCGAGCCTTCCACCCTTTACCAAGTATATAGATGCATTAACATAACAAGGCAATATAATGATATCCCAACAAGAACATAATGTTCCAACAAGGAACGATCTCCAATCTTCACCTGCAACTAGCAACGCTATAAGAGGGGCTGAGCAAAGCGGTAACATAGCCAATCAATGGTTTGCTAGGACATGATGGGTTAGAGGTTTGACATAGCAATTTGGGAGGCATGATAAGCAAGTGGTAGGCATCGTGGCATAGGCATAGCAAAATAGCGAGCATCTAGCAAAGCAAAAATAGAAGTGATTTCAAGGGTATGATCATCTTGCCTGCAAAGTTGTCAGAGTTGACTGGATCCTCGAAAGCAAGCTCAACGGGATCCTCGTTAGTGAACTCGTATCCTGGCTCTACCCAAGCAAGACAAAACAAGCAACAAGAACACAATCAACCACGTGCAAAGCTCAAACAACATGATGCAAACATGGTATGCTATGCGGGATGCGATATGTGATGCATATGCAAGACTTCACAAGGAATGAATGAACCTGGCCTCAACTTGGAAATCCAAGTGTGCCACTGGAAAGGTGAGGTGATTTCGGTTGAAATCGATATAAAGAACACCGGAATCGGAGACACGGTTTGGACATGGCAAGCAATTCAAATATGGCACCGGTCTGAGATATACATCAAGTAGCCACCTAAATGCAACAAGACAAACATGCTACAGCACTCAAACATGGCAACAAAATACATGGCAGGGATCCATTCATGATGCTTAACAAAATATGAACACTGAGCTATGGCCCATTCAACCATTAACAGGTTCAAACAAGCATGGCAAAAGTGCAATTGGTAAACAGTTTTCAGACTTGGTGAGATTAACACTTGTCTGGAATTTCAGATCCAGTAGCACACATTGGAGCAAGAAAACTATATGCTATAGGAACTTAACATGGCAAAGAAAGGCATGGCATGGAGCTACTCAAAGAGCTTAACAAAAGTCCCTTAGTGACCTTGAGCCAAAAGGGATTGGAAAATACAATTGCAAGCATGTGAACATGGCAAAAACATACTCAGATCATATACTTGGTGAAAAACTGGAGCATGCAAATATCTCAGCCAGTAGGCATTATTACGAGCTCGATGCACTCGCTACAGAGCAAGGAATGACAATCTAAGCATACACCCATCAAGAATACACATTATACAAGCTATACATGGCAAGAACAACAACATAGCATGCACGGATCAACTACAACATCCTCGGCAAAATCGCTAACAAGTAGACAATCTGCCCAGATTCACGAAATAGCAAAAGTAGAGCTCGATTGACTCAAGCTAGGGTGCTCCATAATTGCAAACAAAGACATTGATGGATAGAGCACTACAATATTAACAAATCATCCTTACTGATCATCCTCAAAAGAGGCACGGATCACCAGGAAACAATATGAACATATGGCATATTGATAAAAACAGATCAAGGACTTAGTGGAATTGCTAAGTCCCTGAAATCAGCATTAACGAATGCACCACTTTGCAAGCTTGTGCTAGTCACCACACACATCAAAAAATGCATGGATAGCACCTCTGGAAAGATGGCAAAGCATATAACAAAACACATGTAGAGCTCAGGAGCATATCTTGCACACAATAATCATGGCAAAAATGACAAATAGCTATTTGGAGCAGCAGATCTGACAATTAACTCAAATAGCACTCTTCCAACATCATTTTGGGCATCAAGATGAACTCAAATGAAAACGATGCAACGAGATGAAATGATGTGCTCTCTGAGATGAACATTTTGATATGCTACACGCCCAAAACGGAGCTACGGATGCAAAGTTACGACATGACGAACATGGCAAATTAATCTGCAGACTTAGGGAAAAAAATTAAGTCAACCCTAGCTTCCAGATCTAGATCCGGCGCATGGATCGAGGTTCACCGGGGGCCTCGCCGGAGTCCGTCGGGGAAACGACTGCCGGAGCTCGCCGGAGGAGGGGAACGCCTCGCCGGGCCCCGGGCGAGGACGGTGGCGGCGGTGGCGTCCGCGGCGCGGGTCGGCGATGGCCGCGGCGGCTTGGTGCGGCG
>NC_041392.1:235525122-235546198 GCF_002162155.2 Triticum dicoccoides
GGCGGGGCGCGCCTGAGATGGAGGCGAGGGCGCGAGGGCGGCGCGCGGCGACCGATGGGCCTCGGGGGCCCGGGACGGGCTCCGCGGGCCGGCGGGATCCGCGGTGATTTGGGCGCGGTGGTTCTGCGAATGGGGAGATGCCACGTGGCGCTGGCAGGCGGGTCGGACACGTCCGGCGCTGGCGGACATTGTCCAGCGCGCGGTGGGAGAAGGGGTTAGGGTTTCACCGGGAATTTTGGAGGGGGTACTATATATAGGCATAGGAGGAGCTAGGAGAGTCCAAATGAGGTGCGGTTTTCGGCCACGCGATCGTGATCGAACGCTCTAGATGATGGAGAGGGTTTTGGGCCAAATTGGAGGGGTGTTGGGCTGCAACACACACTAGGCCTTTTCGGTCCCTCGGTTAACCGTTGGAGCATCAAACGAAGTCCAAATGATACGAAACTTGACAGGCGGTCTACCGGTAGTAAACCAAGGCCGCTTGGCAAGTCTCGGTCCAATCCGGAAATGTTTAATCCCCACACACGAAAGAAAGGTAGAAATGACCACCGGAGGAGAACGGAACGTCGGAATGCAAAACGGACAACGGGGAAAATGCTCGGATGCATGAGACGAACACGTATGCCAATGCAATGCACATGATGACATGATATGAGATGCATGACAACGACAACAACACACGGAGACAAAAACCCAAACCCGAGAAAATAAAACAACTTAACGCCGGAAACGACAAGAGTTGGATTACATATTAGGTAAATCATATCCGGGGTGTTACAACATTCCACCACTACGAAAGGATCTCGTCCGAGATCTAGGACTGAAAGAACGCCGGGTACTCAGAACGGAGGTGATCCTCGCGTTCCCAGATGGCTTCACGGTCGGAATGGTGTGACCACTTGACTTTGAGGAATTTGATTAACTTATTGCGAGTCTTGCGTTCAGTCTCTTCAAGAATGGAAACGAGGTGCTCTCGATAAGAGAGATCTTCAGGGAGATCAATGTCTTCTAAGTTGACGGTGCGGTCAGGAGTCTTGAAGCACTTGCGGAGCTGAGAGACATGGAACACGTTATGCACATTTGCAAAGTTTGAAGGAAGCTCGAGTTGATAGGCGAGATCGCCTCTCTTGCTGACGATCTTGAAAGGTCCCACGTATCTAGGGGAAAGCTTCCCTTTGATACCGAAGCGACGAGTACCTTTCATTGGAGAGACGCGGAGGTAAACATGATCTTCGATCTCAAAAGACAAATCACGGTGCTTACTATCATAGTAGTTCTTTTGGCGGGATTGGGCTGCTTTGAGCTTATCACGAATGACTTTACACATCTCCTCTGCCTCTGTGATTAAGTCATTTCCCAGAAGTTGACGTTCACCGGTTTCAGACCAGTTGAGAGGGGTACGGCACTTCCTGCCATATAGAATTTCGAATGGGGCCTTGCCCGAACTTGCTTGAAAACTGTTGTTGTAGGAGAATTCAGCATATGGAAGACAATCTTCCCATTTTATGCCGAAGGAGATCACACAAGCCCTGAGCATATCTTCAAGAATCTGGTTGACACGCTCGACTTGACCGCTAGTTTGAGGATGGAAAGCTGTGCTGAAGCGGATGTTGGTGCCCATGCCCTTCTGAAAAGAATCCCAAAACTTGGAGGTAAAGATGCTGCCATGGTCTGAAGAGATCACCTGTGGAATGCCATGCAGCGAGACAATCCGAGAGGTATACAACTCCGCCAATTGAGCTGCAGTGATAGACTCTTTGATAGGCAGAAAGTGAGCCACTTTAGTGAGTTTGTCGATGACAACGAATATAGCATCATTGCCACGCTTGGACTTTGGAAACCCAGTCACGAAGTCCATCTCAATGTGGTCAAACTTCCATTCTGGAATGGCAAGAGGTTGGAGGAGACCAGCTGGCCTTTGGTGTTCTGCCTTCACTCTTCTGCAGACATCACACTCATTCATGAACTGAGCAATCTCGCACTTCATTCGAGTCCACCAATAAGCCTGCTTGAGGTCCTGATACATCTTCGTGCTCCCAGGGTGGATGGAGAGGAGTGAATTGTGAGCCTCGTTCATGATAACCTTACGGAGGTTGCCTTTGGGCACAACAATACGATCCTCGAAGAAGAGAGTATCCTTGTCGTCAAGGCGGTAGCATTTGTACTTGGGTTGACTCTTGGCAATCCCAATCTTCACCTTCTTCACCATAGCATCAAGAAGTTGAGCTTGGCAAATCTGGTCTTCCAAGGCAGGAGAGACTTGAAGGTTGGCGAGGAAACCTTGAGGAACAACTTGCAGATTAAGTTTGCGGAAAGCTTCACAAAGCTCGGGTTGATAAGGCTTGAGAATCAGACTATTGCAGTAAGCCTTCCTGCTCAATGCATCAGCAATCACATTGGCCTTGCCTGGAGTATACTCGATACTTGGATTATACTCTTGAATCATTTCGACCCATCGAGTCTGCCTGAGGTTGAGATTAGGCTGAGTGAAGATGTACTTGAGACTCTTGTGGTCAGTGAAGATGTCCGCTTTTCTTCCCAATAAGAGATGTCTCCAAGTCAAAAGAGCATGCACAACTGCCGCCAACTCGAGGTCATGAGTGGGGTAGTTCTTCTCGTTGGGCTTCAACTGGAGAGAGGTATAAGCCACAACTTTCTTCTCTTGCATCAACACTACACCGAGACCTTGGAGAGAGGCATCACAGAAGACCTCGAACGGTTTGGATTCATCAGGAGGAGTCAGAACTGGAGCAGTGATCAATTTCTCTTTCAAAGTGTTGAAAGCGATGTCACATTACGGAGACCAAACGTACTTGACGTTCTTCTGGAGAAGATTTGAGAGAGGCTTCACGATCTTTGAAAAGTTCTCAACGAACCTTCGACAGTAGCTTGCGAGACCGAGGAAGCTACGAAGTTGCTTCACGTTCTGAGGTGGTTCCCAATTCACAATTGCAGACACCTTCTCATGATTCATCGCAATGCCCTTGGTAGAGATGATATGCCCAAGATAAAGAACCTCATCGAGCCAAAACTCGCACTTTGAGAACTTGGCGTAGAATTGATGTTCCCTGAGCTTATCGAGCACCAAACGCAAGTGCTTGGCGTGATCTTCCTTGTTCTTCGAAAAGACCAGAATGTCGTCGAGATAGACCAAAACAAAGTCATTGGTGTAGGCGTTGAAGATGAAGTTCATCATGCGAGAGAAAGTCGGAGGAGCGTTGACGAGGCCAAAAGACATGACAATGTATTCATATGAACCACAGCTTGTCCTGAAAGCCGTCTCGGGAATATCTTGCTCACGGATACGAATCTGTTGATAACCCATGCGAAGATCAAGCTTGGAGAATACTTGGGCACCTTTGAGTTGTTCGAACAACTCGTTGATGTTGGGAAGTGGGTACTTGTTCTTGATAGTCTTCTTGTTTAATGGACGGTAGTCAACACAAAGTCGGTCCGTTCCATCCTTCTTCTTCACAAAAAGAACTCCACAACCCCACAGAGAGGAACTAGGTCGGATGAGACCCATTCGCTCTTGAATATCGAGTTGCTTCTTCAGCTCCTTCAACTCTTCAGGTCCGAGCTTATAAGGACGCTTGCAAACCGGTTCCGTGCCAGGCTCAAGATCGATGACGAATTCTACTGGCCGGTGTGGAGGCATTCCTGGAAGCTCCTCTGGAAAGACCTCTTGATATTCGCAAACGAATGGGATTTGCGAGATAGCATCCAGTTCACCCTTCTCGTTTAGAGAAAACAGACGGATGGTATCATCATGAGCGGCAAAGACAATTACATCCTCAGACAAATGAGTCAATTAAATCTGCCTGGCTGCACAATCAAGCTGAGCCTTGTGCTTAGAAATCCAATCCATTCCAAGAATAAGATCAATATCTGAATTTCCAAGAACCACCGGAGAAGAAAGAAACTTGTAGTCGCCCAACGTGGTAGAGATATCGGGAGCAACCAAACTAGAAGTCAAAAGCTTGCCGGGAGAAACAACTTGCATGACTTTGGGCATGACCTCAGTATCAACATTGTGCTTCGATGCAAATGGGCATGACAATAAAGAATGCGATGCACCAGTATCAAAAAGTACTTTTGCAGGAACATCGTTAACAGGAAGGTTACCCATGATGACATCTGACGAGTCCTCTGCCTGAGCTGCATTCACCATGTTGACCTTGGCGTACTTGGGGTTATGCTTGATCACAGTTGTACTTGCCAATCTCATAGGAGGAGGAGGGAGACGCCTCTGGTTGAAGCATTTGTTGGCATAGTGACCCTTCTGTTGGCACTTGTTGCACGTGACCTTTGAAAGCGGACGGTGATACGGAGCACTCGATCTTGGAGCTTGAGATGAAGTCTTGTTCTGAAAGCCAGGGTTGGGTGGGTGGGAAGATCCACTGCCACCTTTGCTCTTTTGATACGGCTGATGGAACGGAGGAGGAGGAAGCCAATACTTCTGCTTCTTGGCCACTTGAGTAGAGGAAGAAGGAGTAGCATCTCTGACTCGCTTCTTGGAAGCATCACACTTCAGTTGAGCAGCCTCTTGCTTCAATGCCATGTTGTAGAACTCATCGTACCTCAAGGGCTCAAAGAGAACTAGAGCTAGCTGGATTTCCTCTCTGAGACCACCCCTGAACTGGTATATCATACTCTTCTCATCAGGGACGTCCTGCTTAGCAAAGCGGGCGAGCTTCTGAAACAACTTGTTGTAGTCATAGACAAACAAAGAGCCTTGCTTCAGGTTGCGGAATTCCTCACGCTTGCTTTCAACCACGCTCTGGGGAATATGATGAGCTTTGAAGTCTTGACGGAATTCATCCCAGGTAATCGCACGGCCTCCTCTGGAATCCTTGTACTGCTGGAACCATTCTGCAGCTTGGTCTTTGAGTTGGAAGGAAGCAAACTTGACAAAGTCCTCAGGCCTGATGTTACTGCACTCGAAATGCTTGCATAAGTCCACGAGCCAATCGTCAGCATCAGTTGCCTCAACACAATTGCTGAAGGTCTATGGCTGGTTAGCAAGGAACTGGTTGAGTGTAGCAAAGTGATTCTGATTGTTGCCTTGGTTGCCTTGTTTCGCTTGGTTTGCTTGATTGCGCTCTTGAAGAATTTGCATGATCAACTGCGTGTTTGCATTGGTAGCGGCCATCACAGCTTGCCATGCCTCCGGAGGAGGAGGAGGTGGTGGCGGATCAGGATTCGGAGTCGTGCGTGTTGGAGGAGCCATCCTGAAGAGGTTGACATCCATTAGCACACTGATAGATAAATATTGAAGCTGAAACCAACGGAATGAAATTGCAACATATAGTCTTCACATCCGAACATAAGAACGAATGCATTCCAAAAGAAATGGTCACATATCCATAAATTGAGAAGACACTTAGAATTTAGGTAGAGGAATAAATCAACAAGGTACGGAGCAAGAACGAATACTCGGTAAGAAATCCCAATCTCAAACCAAATATCCGTGGAAGAAGAACTAGAGCTACAAGAATTCCCACCTATGAAACTCCTGAACCTTTCTGGTTATGCAATCAGGTGTTGGGGATACAGGGGAAGCATAATATATCACCCAAATCTAGCAAATCCTACATCCAGCTGTATCCATCCTTCAACACATAACCGAGAAAAACTTTGGAAACCATCTACCTCAACCTTCGAAAAGCATCCGTTATACAAGTTATGGCAATACTCCCGAACTCCCGCCCCAGTACTGGGTGGCGTCGAGGTTATCTCACCAACAACTGCATAAAAGAGGTTTTCAATGTCGGCGAACTAAACTCAGGTATTCCAGAACTGCAACGATAAAATTGTGACGACAACACCTCGGAGCTCAACTCCCCGGGACACTGCCACAACCCCTAAATGACAGGAGGCACCAAGAACAATGTTCTCGTCACAAATCCATCGGAACGATTCCAAGATACCCGTGTGATCCTAATTTTTTTTAGTGAAATTTGAGAAGAGAAGAGTCAAAACTCTACGTCAGGATGCCTTACCAGAGCGATGAGGAGACTGGGGAGTAAAAAGAATTCCTAAACTCTCTGATATATAATTCCTAAATGACTCAAAACATTTTTCTAGACTCAACAACGGCTGCTAAAAATGATCAAGCAATGGGGGCTCCTAAGGTCGGGGAAGGCTCTGATACCAACTTGTAACGCCCTCGATGCGGCTATATCTCCTACGTGTCGAAGCACGACTTAGAGGCATAACCGCATTGAAAGCAATGTCACAAGTAAGGCAATCTTCACAACATCCCATGTAAATAGATAATAAAAGGGGAAGATACATAGTTGGCTTACACTCGCCACGTCAAACAAAGTACATAAATAGCATTACATCATCCAATCACTCATGGCCTGACTACGGTGCCAAAATAAAAGATCAACCCAACATGCGACAAGGTCCCGATCGCCCCAAATGGGCACCACTACTGATCATCAGGGAAAGACACATAGTAATGGCGTGAGTCCTCGTCGAACTCCCACTTGAGCTCAAGCGCGTCATCTGGAACGGAGTCATCAGGCCCTGTATCTGGTTTGGAAGTAAGCTGTGAGCCACAGGGACTCAGCAATCTCGTACCCTCGCGATAAAGACTATTTAAGCTTATAGGTAAGGCAAGGTAAAGGTGGAGCTGCAGCAAGCGACTAGCATATGTGGTGGCTAACCTGTTCGCAAAAGAGAGCGAGAAGAGAAGGCAAAGCGCGAACGAATAACTAGAGAACAACCTGCGGCAAGCATTACTCCAACACTGTGTTCACTTTCCAGACTCCGCCGAGAAGAGACCATCACGGTAACTCACACAGTTGATTCATTTTAATTAAGTTTAGGTTCAAGTTATCTACAACCGGACATTAACAAATTCCCATCTGCCCATAACCGCAGGCACAACTTTCGAAAGTTCAAATCCCTGTAGGGGAGTCCCAACTTAGCCCATGACAAGCTCTCACGGTCAACGAAGGATATATCTTCTCCCGAGACGTTCCGATCAGACTCGGCATCCCGGTTCTACAAGACACTTCGACAAGTTAAAACAAATCCAGAAACACCTCCCGAATGTGCCGACAAATCCCGATAGGAGCCGCATATATCTCGTTCTTAGGGCACAATCGGATAAGCAATCCGTACAACTAAAACCAGCCCTCGAGTTTCCCGAGGTGGCGCTGCAAGGGGCTCTAGGTTGGACCAACACTCAGAGGAGCACTGGCCCGGGGGGGGGGGGTTTAAATAAGATGACCCTCGGGCTCCGGAAACCCAAGGGAAAAAGAGGCTAGGTGGCAAATGGTAAAACCAAGGTTGGGCATTGCTGGAAGAGTTTTATTCAAGGCGAACTATCAAGGGGTTCCCGTTATCACCCAACCGCGTAAGGAACGCAAAATCCGGGAACATAACACCAATATGACGGAAACTAGGGCGGCAAGAGTGGAACAAAACACTAGGCAAAAGGCCGAGCCTTCCACCCTTTACCAAGTATATAAATGCATTAAGATAACAAGGCAATATAATGATATCCCAACAAGAACATAATGTTCCAACAAGGAACAATCTCCAATCTTCACCTGCAACTAGCAACACTATAAGAGGGGCTGAGCAAAGCGGTAACATAGCCAATCAACGGTTTGCTAGGACATGATGGGTTAGAGGTTTGACATGGCAATTTGGTAGGCATGATAAGCAAGTGGTAGTCATCGTGACATAGGCATAGCAAAAGAGCGAGCATCTAGCAAAGCAAAGATAGAAATGATTTCGAGGGTATGATCATCTTGTCTGCAAAGTTGTCAGAGTTGACTAGATCCTCGAAAGCAAACTCAACGGGATCCTCGTTAGTGAACTCGTCTCCCAGCTCTACCCAAGCAAGACAAAACAAGCAACAAGAACACAATCAACCACGTGCAAAGCTCAAACAACATGATGCAAACATGATATGCTATGCGGGATGCGATATGTGATGCATATGCAAGACTTCACAAGGAATGAATGAACCTGGCCTCAACTTGGAAATCCAAGTGTGCCACTGGAAAGGTGAGGTGATTTCGGTTGAAATCGATATAAAGAACACCGGAATCGGAGACACGGTTTGGAAATGGCAAGCAATTCAAATATGGCACCGGTCTGAGATATACAGCAAGTAGCCACCTAAATGCAACAAGACAAACATGCTACAGCACTCAAACATGGCAACAAAATACATGGCAGGGATCTATTCATGATGCTTAACAAAAGATGAACACTGAGCTACGGCCCATTCAACCATTAACAGGTTCAAACAAGCATGGCAAAAGTGCAATTGGTAAACAGTTTTCAGACTTAGTGAAATTAACACTTGTGTGGAATTTCAGATCAGGTAGCACACTTTGGAGCAAGAAAACTATATGCTACAGGAACTTAACATGGCAAAGAAAGGCATGGCATGGAGCTACTAAAAAAGCTTAACAAAAGTCCCTTAGTGACCTTGAGCCAAAAGGGATCGGAAAATACAATTGCAAGCATGTGAACATGGCAAAAACATACTCAGATCACATACTTAGTGAAAAACTGGAGCATGCAAATATCTCAGTGAGTAGGCATGATTACGAGCTCGATGCACTCGCTACAGAGCAAGGAATGACAATCTAAGCATACACCCATCAAGAATACACATTATACAAGCTAGACATGGCAAGAACAACAACATAGCATGCACGGATCAACTACAACTTCCTCGGCAAAATCGCTAACAAGTAGACAATCTGCCCAGATTCACGAAATAGCAAAAGTAGAGCTCGATTGACTCAAGCTAGGGTGCTCCATAATTGCAAAACAAGACATTGATGGATAGAGCACTACAATATTAACAAATCATCCTTACTGATCATCCTTAAAAGAGGCACGGATCACTAGGAAACAACATGAACATATGGCATATTGATAAAAACAGATCAAGGACTTAGTGGAATTGCTAAGTCCTTGAAATCAGCATTAACGAATGCACCACTTTGCAAGCTTGTGCTAGTCACCACACACATCACAAAAATGCATGGATAGCACCTCTGGAAAGATGGCAAAGCATATAACAAAACACATGTAGAGCTCAGGAGCATATCTTGCACACAATAATCATGGCAAAAATGACAAATAGCTATTTGGAGCAGTAGATCTGACAATTAACTCAAATAGCACTCTTCCAACAGCATTTCGGGCATCAAGATGAACTCAAATGAAAATGATGCAATGAGATGAATGATGTTCTCTCTGAGACGAACATTCTGATATGCTACACGCCCAAAACGGAGCTACGGATGCAAAGTTACAACATGATGAACATGGCAAATTAATCTGCAGACTTAGGGAAAAAAATTAGGTCAACCCTAGTTTCCAGATCTGGATCCGGCGCGTGGATCGAGGTTCACCGGGGGCCTCGCCGTAGTCCGTCGGGGAAACGACTGCCTGAGCTCGCCGGAGGAGGGGAAGGGCTCGCCGGGCCCCGGGCGAGGACGGTGGCGGCGGTGGCGTCCGCGGCGCGGGTCTGCGATGGCCGCGGCGGCTTGGTGCGGCGCCGGCCGGAGGAAGTGCCGGAGCTCGCCGGAGAACTGCGCGCGGCGGCGGGGCGCGCCGGAGATGGAGGCGAGGGCGCGGGGGCGGCCCGTGACTCCCAGGCGGCGGGCGGCGGCCGATGGGCCTCGGGGGCCCGGGACGGGCTCCGCGGGCCGGCGAGATCCGCGGTGATGTGGGCGCGGCGGTTCGGTGAATGGGAAGATGCCACGTGGCGCTGGCGGGTGGGTCGGACACGTCCGGCACCGGCGGACGTTGTCCGGCGCGCGGTGGGAGAAGGGGTTAGGGTTTCACCGGGAATTTCGGAGCGGGTACTATATATAGGCATAGGAGGAGCTAGGAGAGTCCAAATGAGGTGTGGTTTTCAGCCACGCGATCGTGATCGAACGGTCTAGATGATGGAGCGGGTTTTGGTGGGTTTTGGGCCAAATTGGAGGGGTATTGGGCTGCAACACACACGAGGCCTTTTCGGCCCCTCGGTTAACCGTTGGAGCATCAAACGAAGTCCAAATGATACGAAACTTGACAGGCGGTCTACCGATAGTAAACCAAGGCCGCTTGGCAAGTCTCGGTCCAATCCGGAAATGTTTAATCCCCACACATGAAAGAAAGGTAGAAATGACCACCGGAGGAGAACGGAACGCCGGAATGCAAAACGGACAACGGGGAAAATGCTCGGATGCATGAGACAAACACGTATGCCAATGCAATGCACATGATGACATGATATGAGATGCATGACAACGACAACAACACACGGAGACAAAAACCCGAACCCGAGAAAATAAAACAACTTAACGGCAGAAACGGCAAGAGTTGGATTACATATTAGGTAAATCATATCCGGGGTGTTACAGTAAGCCACACCCTCCACTGGCACAAGGGTTCGCACCCCCTGTAAACACACACATACATAATCCAGTCGACCGCCTCTGGGCACCAAGACGTAGGGCTATTACTTCCTCCATGAAGGGCCTGAACTTGTAAAACTCGTGTGTACAACTTCGCCATAGCTAGGATCTTGCCTCTTCATACCTACCCCCCATTCTACTGTCAGTCTTAGATCCATGACATATGGTACGATCTATAATGTCTCTTACTGATTTACCGCTATTGTTTTGGGCTTATGCTTTAGAGACGGCTGCATTCACGTTAAATAGGGCACCATCAAAATCCGTTGAGATGACACCTTATGAACTGTGGTTTGGCAAGAAACCCAAATTGTCGTTTCTTAAAGTTTGGGGCTGCGATGCTTATGTGAAAAAGCTTCAACCTGATAAGCTCAAACTCAAATCAGAGAAATGTGTCTTCATAGGATACCCAAAAGAGACTGTTGGGCACACCTTCTATCAGAAATCCGAAGACAAGATATTTGTTGCTAAGAATGGATCCTTTCTAGAGGAGTTTCTCTCGAAAGAAGTGAGTGGGAGGAAAGTAGAACTTGATGAGGTAACTGTACCTGATCCCTTATTGGAAAGTAGTTTATCACAGAAATCAGTTCCAGTGATTCCTACACTAGTAAGTGAGGAAGCTAATGATGACAATCATGAAACTTCTGATCAAGTTACTACCGAACCTCGTAGGTCAACCAGAGTAAGATCCGCACCAGAGTGGTACAGTAATCCTGTTCTGGAAGTCATGTTACTTGACCATGATGAACCTACAAACTATGAGGAAGCGATGATGAGCCCAGATTCCACAAAATGGCTTGAGGCCATGAAATCTGAGATGGGATCCATGTATGAGAACAAAGTGTGGACTTTGGTTGACTTGACCGATGTTTGGCAAGCCATAGAGAATAAATGGATCCTCAAGAAGAAGACTGACGCTGACGGTTATATTATTGTCTACAAAGCTCGACTTGTTGCAAAAGGTTTTCGACAAGTTCAAGGAGTTGACTATGATGAGACATTCTCACCCGTAGCAATGCTTAAGTCCGCCTGAATCATGTTAGCAATTGCTGCATTTTATGATTATGAAATTTGGCAAATGGATGTCAAAACTGCATTCCTGAATGGATATCTTAAAGAAGAGTTGTATATGATGCAACCGGAAGGTTTTGTCGATACAAAAGGTGCTAACAAAGTGTGCAAGCTCCAGCGATCCATTTATGGACTGGTGCAAGCCTCTCGGAGTTGGAATATACGCTTTGATAGTGTGATCAAAGCATATGGTTTTCTACAGACTTTTGGAGAAGCCTGTATTTACAAGAAAGTGAGTGGGAGCTCTGTAGCATTTATGATATTATATGTGGATGACATATTGCTGATAGGAAATGATACTGAATTTCTGGATAGCATAAAAGATACTTGAATAAGAATTTTTGAATGAAAGACCTCGGTGAAGCTGCCTATATATTTGGCATCAAGATCTATAGAGATAGATCAAGACGCTTAATTGGACTTTCATAAAGCACATACCTTGATAAAGTTTTGAAGAAGTTCAAAATGGATCAAGCAAAGAAAGGGTTCTTGCCTGTGTTACAAGGTGTGAAGTTGTGTCAGACTCAATGCCCGACCACTACAGAAGATAGAGAAAAAATGAAAGTCATTCCCTATGCTTCAGCCATAGGTTCTGTCATGTATGCAATGTTGTGTACCAGACCTGATGTGTGCCTTGCTATTAGTTTACCAGGGAGGTACCAAAGTAATCCAGGAGTGGATCACTGGACAATGGTCAAGAACATCCTAAAATACCTGTAAAGGACTAAGGATATGTTTCTTGTTTATGGAGGTGACAAAGAGCTCGTCATAAACGATTACGTCGATGCAAGCTTTGACACTGATTCGGATGACTCTAAGTCACAAATAGGATACATATTTTTATGGAATGGTGGAGCTGTCAGTTGGTGCAGTTCCAAGCAAAGCGTCGTGGTGGGATCTACGTGTGAAGCGGAGTACATAGCTGCTTCGGAAGTAGCAAATGAAGGATTCTAGATGAAGGAGTTCATATCCGATCTAGGTGTCATACCTAGTGCATCGACTCCAATGAAAATCTTTTGTAACAATACTGGTGCAATTGTCGTGGCAAAGGAATCCAGATTTCACAAGAGAACCAAGCACATCAAGAGACGCTTCAATTCCATCCGTGGTCAAGTCAAGGAGGGAGACATAGAGATTTGCAAGATACATACGGATCTGAATGTTGCAAACCCGTTGACTAAGCCTCTCTTACAAGAAAAACATGATCAGCACCAAGACTCCATGGGTGTTAGAATCATTACAATGTAATCTAGATTATTGACTCTAGTGCAAGTGGGAGACTGAAGGAAATATGCCCTAGAGGCAATAATAAAATTGTTATTTATATTTCCTTATATCATGATAAATGTTTATTATTCATGCTAGAATTGTATTAACCAGAAACTTAGTACATGTGTGAATACATAGACAAACAGAGTGTCACTAGTATGCCTCTACTTGACAAGCTCGTTAATCAAAGATGGTTAAGTTTCCTAGCCATGGACAAAGAGTTGTCATTTGATGAACGTGATCACATCATTAGAGAGTGATGTGATTGACTTGACCCATCCGTTAGCTTAGCACTTTGATCGTTTAGTTTACGGCTATTGCTTTCTGCATGACTTATACATGTTCCTATGACTATGAGATTATGCAACTCACGAATACCAGAGGAACACTTAGTGTGGTATCAAACGTCACAACGTAACTAGGTGACTATAAATATGCTCTATAGGTGTCTCCGATGGTGTTTGTTGAGTTGGCATAGATCGAGATTAGGATTTGTCACTCTGTGTATCGGAGAGGTATCTCTGGCCCTCTCGGTAATGCACATCACTATAAGCCTTGCAAGCAATGTGACTAATGAGTTAGTTACATGATGTTGCATTAAGGAACGAGTAAAGAGACTTGCCGGTAACGAGATTGAACTAGGTATTGAGATAGCGACGATCGAATCTCGGGCAAGTAACATACCGATGACAAAGGGAACAACGTATGTTGTTATGCGGTTTGACCGATAAAGATCTTCGTAGAATATGTAGGAACCAATATGAGCATCCAGGTTCCGCTATTGGTTATTGACCGGAGACGAGTCTCGGTCATGTCTACGTAGTTCTCAAACCCGTATGGTCTGCACGCTTAACGTTCTGTGACGATCGGTATTATGATTTTATGTGTTTTGATGTACCGAAGGTAGTTTGGAGTCCCGGATATGATCACAGACATAACGAGGAGTCTCGAAATGGTCAAGACATAGATATCGATATATTGGAAGGCTATATTTGGACATCAGAATGGTTCCGGGTGAGTTCGGGCATTTACCGGAGTACCGGGGAGTTACCGGAACCCCCCGGGGAGTCTATGGGCCTCAATGGGCCTTAGTGGGAGAGAGGAGGAGGCGGCCAAGGTGGAGGGGGTGCCCCCCAAGCCCAATACGAATTGGGTGGGGGGTCGGCCCCCTTCCTTCCTCTCTCCCCCCTTCCTTTCTCTCCTACTTCAACAATGGAAGGGGGAATCCTACTCCCACCGAGAGTAGGACTCCCCCCTTGAGGTGCGCCATAGAGGGCCGGCCCTCCCCCTCCTCCACTCCTTTATATATGGGGGAAGGGGGCACCCCATAGACACACAAGTTGATTGTTTAGTCGTGTGCGGTGCCCCCACCACAAAATTCCACCTCGGTCATATCGTTGTAGTGCTTAGGCGAAGCCTTGCGTCGGTAACTTCATCATCACCGTCGTCACGTCGTCATGCTGACGAAACCCTCCCTCGACCTCAGTTGGATCTAGAGTTCGTGGGACGTCAATGAGCTGAACGTGTGCAGATCGCGGAGGTGCCGTACCTTCGGTGCTAGGATCGGTCGGATCGTGAAGATGTACGACTACATCTACTACGTTGTCATAACACTTCCGCTTACGGTCTACGAGGGTACGTGGACACCACTCTTCCCCTCTCATTGCTATGCATCACCTAGATGCATCTTGCGTGTGCGTAGGATTTTTTTTGAAATTACAGTGTTCCCCAACAGGTCAGGGGGTCACCAAGGGGCCCACAAGGTCGGGGGGCACCCTACCCCCTTGGGAGCGTCCTCCACCCTTGTGGCCGCCTCGTGTCTCTTCTGACTTGCACTCCAAGTCTCCTGGGTGACTTCTGGTCCAAGAAAAATCATCACGAAAGTTTTATTCCATTTGGTATTCCTTTTGTGCGGAACTCTAAAAGAAGGAAAAAACAGAAACTGGTACTGGGCTCTAGGTTAATAGGTTAGTCCTAAAAATCGTATAAAATAGCTTATTAATGCATATAAACATCCAAAACAAATAATATAATAGCATGGAACAATAAAAAATTATAGATACGTTGGAGACGTATCAAGCATCCCCAAGCTTAATTCCTGCTCATCCTCGAGTAGGTAAATGATAAAAACGGAATTTTTGATGTGGAATGCTACCTAACATATTTATCGATGTAATCTCTTTATTGTGGCATGAATGTTTAGATCCTAAAGATTCAAAACAAAAGTTTAATATTGACATAAAAACAATAATACTTCAAGCATACTAACAAATAATTATGTATTCTCAAAATAACATGGCCAAAGAAAGCTTATCCCTACAAAATCATATAGTCTGGCTATGCTCCATCTTCATCACACAAAATATTCAAATCATGCACAACCCCGATGACAAGCTAAGCAATTGTTTCATACTTTTGACGTTCTCAAACTTTTTCAACTTTCACGTAGTACATGAGCGTGAGCCATGGACATAGCACTATAGGTGGAATAGATGGTGGTTGTGGAGAAGACAAAAAGAAGGAGACAGTCTCACATCAACTAGGCATATTAACGGGCTATGGATATGCCCATTAATATATATCAATGTGAGTGAGTAGGGATTGCCATGCAACAGATGCACTAGAGCTATAAGTTTATGAAAGCTCAAAAAGTAAACTAAGTGGGTGTGCATCCAACTTGCTTGCTCATGAAGACCTAGGGTGTTTTGAGGAAGCCCATCGTTGTAATATACAAGCCAAGTTCTATAATGACAAATTCCCACTAGTATATGAAAGTGATATCATAGGAGACTCTCTATCATGAAGATCATGGTGCTACTTTGAAGCACAAGTGTGGCAAAAAGGATAGTAACATTGTCCCTTCTCTATTTTTCTCTCATTTTTTTCTTTTCTCTTTTTTTGGGCCTTCTCTTTTTTTGGCCTTTCTCTTTTTTTACTCACATGGGACAATGCTCTAATAATGAAGATCATCACACTTCTATTTACTTACAACTCGAAATTTACAACTGGATACTAGAACAAAAATATGACTCTATGTGAATGCCTCCGGCGGTGTATCAAAATGTGCAATGAATCAATAACAACATGTATAAAAATGATGAACGGTGGCTTTGCCACAAATACGATGTCAACTACATGATCATGCAAAGCAATATGACAATGATGATGTGTGTCATAATAAACGGAACGGTGGATGTTTTGAGGAAGGATATGTGGTGGGTTTATGGTACCGGGGAAAGTTGCAAAGTACTAGAGAGGCTAGCAATGGCGGAAAGGTGAGAGTGTGTATAATCCATGGACTCAACATTAATCATAAAGAACTCACATACTTATTGCAAAAATCTATTAGTTATCGAAACAAAGTATTACGCGCATGCTCCTAGGGGGGTAGATTGGTAGGAAAAGACCATCGCTCGTCCCCGACCGCCACTCATAAGGAAGAAAATCAAAAAACATCTCATGCTCCAACTTCGTTACATAACGGTTCACCATACGTGCATGCTACGGGACTCACAAACCTTAACACAAGTATTTCTCAAATTCACAATAACTTACTAGGATGACTCTAATATCACCATCTTCATATCTCAAAAAAATCATAAGGAATCAAACTTCTCATAGTATTCAATGCACTTTATATGAAAGTTTCTATTATATCCCTCTTGGATGCCTATCATATTAGGACTAATTTTATAACCAAAGAAAATTACCATGCTGTTCTAAAGGCTCTCAAAATAATATAAGTGAAGTACGAGAGTTCATCAATTTCTATAAAATAAAACGACTGTCGTGCTCTAAAAAGAATATAAGTGAAGCACTAGAGCAATTTTGCCTAGCTCAAAAATAAGTGAAGCACATAGAGCATTCTAATAAATCACGACTCATGCATGTATCTCCCAAAAGGTGTGTACAGCAAGGATGATTGTGGAAAACTAAAAAGCAAAGACTCAAAACATATAAGACGCTCCAAGCAAAACACATATCATATGGTGAATAAAAATATAGCCTCAAGTAAAGTTACCGATAGACGAAGACGAAAGAGGGGATGCCTTCCCGGGGCATCCCCAAGATTAGGCCCTTTGGCCTCCTTGAATATTACCTTGGGGTGCCTTGGGAATCCCCAAGCTTAGGATCTTGCCACTCCTTATTCCACAGTCCATCAAATCCTTACCCAAAACTTGAAAACTTCACAACACAAAACTTCAACAGAAAATATCGTAAGCTCCGTTAGTATAAGAAAATAAATCACCACTTTTGGTACTGTTGTGAAATCATCATTTATTTATATTGGTGTTAAATCTACTGTATTCCAACTTTTTCATGGTTCATACCCCCCGATACTGGCCATAGATGCATCAAAATAAGCAAACAACACGCGAAAAACAGTATCTTTCAAAAACAGAACAGTCTGTAGCAATCTGGAGATTTCAAATACTTATGTAACTCCAAAAATCCTGAGAAATTAGGAAGGCCTAGGAATTTTTTTTATAAGTCTTATGCAAAAATAATTGGTATTTTATCGTGCTTCTTCTAAAAATGAAAACTAATTTCCTGGGTGCAAAAGTTTCTGTTTTTCAGCAAGATCAAATCAACTATCACCATAAGCTATCCCAAAGGCCTTACTTGGCACAAACACTAATTACAACACAAACCACATCTAACCAGAGGCTATATGAATTATTTAATGCAAAACAGAACCTAAAAGCGAAAACAAAAATAAATTTGGGTTGCCTCCCAACAAGCGGTATTGTTTAACGCCCGTAGCTAGGCATAAAAACACGAATAGATCTAAATATTGTCATCTTTGGCATGCAATCCATAAGTGGCTCTCATAATAGATTCATAAGGCAATTTAATTTTCTTTCTAGGGAAGTGTTCAATTCCTTTCCTTAACGGAAATTGAAATCTAATGTTTCCTTCTTTCATATCAATAATTGCACCAATCGTTCTAAGGAAAGGTCTATAAAGAATAATAGGGCATGTAGGATTGCAATCTATATCAAGAACAATGAAATCTACGGGCACATAATTCCTATTAGCAACAATAAGAACATTATTAATTCTTCCCATAGGTTTCTTAATAGTGGAATCCGCAGGATGCAAATTTAAGGAACAATCATCAAATTCGCGGAAACCTAACACATCACATAAAGTTTTCGGAATCGTGGAAACACTAGCACCCAAATCACCCAAATCATAGAACTCATAATCTTTAATTTTAATCCTAATAGTAGGTTCCCACTCATCATAAAGTTTTCTAGGGATAGAAACTTCCAATTCAAGCTTTTCTTCAAAAGATTGCATCATAGCATCAACGATATGGTTAGTAAAAGCTTTGTTTTGATTATAAGCATGAGGAGAATTCAGCATGGATTGCAACAAGGAAATACAATCTATTAAAGAACAATTATCATAATTAAATTCCTTGAAATCCAAAAGAGTGGGTTCATTGCTACTTAAAGTTTTGACCTCTCCAATCCCACTTTATCAGGACGCCTTCTAACTAAAGTGACTCATCTCCAGTCCCATATTTATCAGGATTGACATTGGAAAACAAAGATTCAATAGGAGTCACATCAATCACTTTAAGATCTTCATTATTATTTTCACGGAAACTAGAAGAACACGCTTTTATAAACCAATCTTTCTTAGCACGCATCTTAGCAGTTCTTTCTTTGCACTCATCAATGGAAATTCTCATGGATTTGAGAGACTCATTGATATCATACTTAGGTGGAATAGATCTAAGTTTCAAAGAATCAACATCAAGAGAAATTCTATCCACGTTCCTAGCCAAATCATCAATCTTAAGCAATTTTTCCTCAATCAAAGCATTGAAATTCTTTTGTGAATTCATAAATTCTTTAAAACTATTATCAAAATCAGAGGGCATATTATTATAATTTCGATGAGAATTGTTGTAGAAATTGCCATAATTATTAGAGGAATTACTAGGAAACGGCCTAGGATTAAAATTACCTCCATATGCATTATTACTGAAATTGTTCCTACCAACAAAATTCACATCCATAGATTCATTATTGTTTTCAAACAAAGTAGACAAAGGAATATAATTAGGATCAATAGGAGCACTCTTGCTAGCAAATAATTTCATAATATCATCCATCTTTCCACTCAAAACATTAATTTCTTCAATTGCATGCACTTTTTTATAGTGGAAGATCTTTCGGTATGCCATTGAGAATAATTAACCATAATATTATCTAGGAGTTTAGTAGCTTCTCCTAAAGTAATTTCCATAAAAGTGCCTCCCACGGCCGAATCTAAAAGATTTCTAGAAGCAAAATTCAATCTAGCATAAATTTTTTGTATAATCATCCACAAATTCAAACCATGTGTAGGGTAATATCTAATCATCAATTTCATCCTCTCCCAAGATTGTGCAACATGTTCATGATAAAGTTGCTTAAAATTCATAATATATTTCCTCAGGGAGATGATCTTAACGGGAGGAAAATACTTGGAAATAAAAGCATTTTTACACTTGTTCCATGAATCAATACTATTTTTAGGCAAAGATGAAAACCAAGTTTTAGCGCGATCCCTAAGCGAGAACGGAAATAGCTTCAATTTAACAATATCATTATCCGCATCTTTTTTATTTTGCATATCACACAAATCAACAGAATTATTAAGATGGGATGCGGCATCTTCATTGGGAAGGCCGAAAAATTGATCTTTCATCACAAGATTCAACAAAGCGGTATTAATTCACAAGATTCTGCATTAGCATTGGGAGCAATCAGAGTACTAATAAAATCATTGTTGTTGGTATTGGAAAAGTCACACAATTTGGTATTATCTTGAGCCATCGTGACAAAGCAAGCAATCCAACACACGTGCACACAAGAAGCAAATGAATAAGACGAACGGAAGAAGGGAGAAGAAAAGGCGAATCTTTTCGAAAATCATTTTAGAAGTGGGGGAGAGGAAAACGAGAGGAGAATGGCGAATAATGTAATGCGAGGGATGAAAGTTTATGATGGGTACTTGGTATGTCTCTGCTTGGCGTAGATCTCCCCGACAAGGGTGCTAGAAACTCTTCCTGCTACCTCTTGATCTTGCGTTGGTTTTTCCCTTGAAGAGGAAAGGGTGATGCAGCAAAGTAGAGTAAGTATTTCCCTCAGTTTTGAGAACCAAGGTATCAATCCAGTAGGAGACAACACGCAAGCCACCAAATAACTGCACAAACAAACACCAACTTGCACCCAACGCGATAAAGGGGTTGTCAATCCCTTCACGGTTATTTGCAACGTGAGATCTGATAGAGATGGATAAATGATAAAGTAATGTTTTTGGTATTTTTGGTTTATGGAACGAAAAGTAAAAGAT
Source organism: Triticum dicoccoides (assembly GCF_002162155.2). Taxonomy (NCBI): domain Eukaryota; kingdom Viridiplantae; phylum Streptophyta; class Magnoliopsida; order Poales; family Poaceae; genus Triticum; species Triticum dicoccoides. The sequence goes on from NC_041392.1 coordinate 235,545,264, forward strand.
TGCAAAGAAAGTAAATCGGAAAATTATATGATGGAAAATAGACCCGGGGGCTTCTCTCAAGATAGAATTATTACTGTGGGTGAACAAATTACTGCCGAGCAATTGATAGAAAAGCGCAAAGTTATGACGATATCTAAGGCAATGATCATGAATATAGGCATCACGTCCGTGTCAAGTAGATCGAAATGATTTTGTATCTACTACTATTACTCCACACATCGATCGCTATCCAGCATGCATCTAGAGTATTAAGTTCATAAAGAACGGAGTAACGCTTTAAGTAAGATGACATGATGTAGAGGAATTAACTCAAGCAATATGACGAAAACCCCATCTTGTTATCCTCAGCGGCAATAATAGAATACGTGCCTTGCTGCCCCTACTGTCACTGGGAAAGGACACCGCAAGATTGAAGCCAAAGCTAAGCACTTCTCCCATTGCAAGAAAAACCAATCTAGTTGGCCAAACCAAATCGATAGTTCGAAGAGACTTGCAAAGATATCAAATCATGCATAAAAGAATTCAGAGGAGATTCAAATAATATTCATAGATAAGCTGATCATAAATCCACAATTCATCCAATCTTGGCAAACACACCGCAAAAGAGTATTACATCGAATAGATCTCCAAGAACATTGAGGAAAACTTTGTATTGAGAATCAAAGAGAGAGAAGAAGAAATCTAGCTACTAGCTATGGACTCGTAGGTCTGTGGTAAACTGCTCACGCTTCATCGGAGAGGCAATGGTGTTGATGTAGAAGCCCTCCATGATCGAATCCCCCTCCGGCAGGATGCTGGAAAAGGCCCCAAGATGGGATCTCACGGGTACAGAAGGTTGCGGTGGTAGAAAAGTGGTTTTGTGGCTCCCCTAGAAGTTTTTGGGGTATTTGAGAATATATATATAGGAGGAAGATCTAGGTCAGGGGGTCACCGAG
>NC_041392.1:235546502-235565921 GCF_002162155.2 Triticum dicoccoides
CTGGGCTCTAGGTTAATAGGTTAGTCCCAAAAATCATATAAAATAGCATATTAATGCATATAAAACATCCAAAACAGATAATATAATAGCATGGAACAATTAAAAATTATAGATACGTTGGAGACGTATCATACGACAATATGACCGGAGGCGTAAACTGTGGAGGGGGGCGCCGCACACGGCTAACAGTTGTTGTTGTGTGTTTTAGTGGTGCCCCCCTCATATATATATATATATATATATATATATATATATATACATACATACATAAACACTATTCTGATCACGGGATCAGAATAATATTCTGATCACAACATGAACTTCCCGAGTGACGCGCCTGACCTTCCCCGAGTACTAGGTTGAACTTTAGCTAAAAGGTGTCCAAATGGGGCTTGCGATATACCGTTGGATAGCTATGGACATCAGTATCATGACCCAAGTTAAATTTTTGGCAAAATGTAAGCGGTTTAAGAGCAGTTTTGAAAACCGTTTTTTCTTCACATAAAAAACGTGAATCGTATTTTCGATCGCATTTTTAAACCGTTTATCAGAATGAGGCAAATAATATGGTGTTGGAAAGCTTCTGCAAAACCGCTCCTCCCACATGTTGAAAGTTTTCTCTAATTCCCTATGGTTAAAGAGTAATTCGGAAAATCGTAAAATTTCGCAAACCGAACACCCGAGTTCGTATTTTCGACGTCATTTCTAAACGGCTAATCCAATTGAGGCAAATAATATGGCGTTGGAAAGCTTATGAAAATGCGCTACTTTTTTATGTTAAAAGTTTTTTCTAATTTTGAATGGTTTAAAAGTAATTTAGAAAACAGTACAAGTTCCACCGAGTTCGTATTTTCGAGGTAATTTTTTAACCGTACGTCCAAATGCAGCAAATGATATGGCGTTAGAAAGCTTAAAGAAATGCGAAACTTTTTTGTATATATTGTTTCTCCTAATACATTACGGTTTTATGTAAGTTTTGAAAATGGTTCAAAACGTATTTTTGTCGTAATTTCTACAAACTTTATCGGAATGGGGCAAATAATATACCGCTGAAAAGTTACAGAAAATGCGAAACTTTTTCATGTTGATGGTTTTCTCTGAATCCTGACCATTTTCAGGTAATTTCTAAAACGGCGAGATCATTCATTCTACCTTTATCGCGAAACAGATTCTTCGAAAATGCACCGCGTGAAGAACCTGAACTTCTCGACATGTCTACTTGAACTTCACTCTGTTTTTCATGTGTTTTTTGCTCGTAGCTCTCCATCCACTCAGCGGAATTGAGCAAGTGATATACCAGTGGAAAGCTGCTGTAAACACGCAACTTTCTCGTGTTGATCATTTTTTCATACTCGCGACGATTTTAAAAGTTTTTCATCTTATATTCATTCAGTGTAGTAGGTGAACTTCCTGTTGTTTTTACGTTGAACTTCTGTGACGTATTTTTCATTTGTAATTTTCTCATCCATTTATCAAGTTTTACACAAATGGTATTTCTTTTGTATAAACCTCTCTCACAATATTTTTTAAAATTTCTCCGACGAAGGACTTGCACTTATATCAACAAACTTTTAATCTTTGCTTTTTTTATTCTTTTTAATACAAAATGCACACCGTGTAGTACGTGAACCTAGCAGTTATCAATCTGATCTTCTCTCGGATACATGCAAATATATGAGTTTTTTTTATGAATTTTAATCTGATTTTTAAATCCTTTTTTATGGAATTTTGAAGCGCTCTATTTTTAATAGTTGAAATTCTTGTTATTTATTTTTGAACTTCTTGTTTCCATTGTTTAAGAACGAGGAAAATATGAGTTTTCTATAATCATCGTTCTTCTCCATTTTTTAATATGGACTTCCTGGTTTTATTTCTTAATCTTTTTATGAAATTTTGAAGCGCTCTATTATTAAAAGTTGAACTTCTTGTTATTTAATTTCTGAACTTCTTGTTTCCATTCTTTAATAACGAGAAAAATCTGAGTTTTCTATAATCATCAAACTTCTCGATCTTTTTAATATGGGCTTCCTGGTTTTATTTCTTAATCTTCTTTCACGAAATTTTGAGGCCCTCTATTAGTAAAAGTTAAACTTCTTGTTATTTTATTTTTGAACTTTTTGTTTCCATTCTTTAATAACGAGGGAAATCTGAGTTTTCTATAATCATCGAACTTCTCTATCTTTTTAATATGGACTTCCTGGATTATTTCTTAATCTTTTTAAAGAAATTTTGAAGCGCTCTATTTTTAAAAGTTGAACTTCTTGTTATTTAATTTTTGAACTTCTTGTTTTCATTCTTTAATAACGAGGAAAATCTGAGTTTTCTATACTTCTCCATCTTTTTAATATGGACTTCCTGGTTTTATTTCTTAATATTTTTTATGAAATTTTGAAGCACTCTATTTTTAAAAGTTGAACTTCTTGTTATTTAATTTTTGAACTTCTTGGTTTAATCTTTAGTATCACGGAAAATCCAAATTTTTAAAAAACGGGGAAAATCTTTTTAAAACTTTTTTTGTTGTTTTATTATTTTAATTTGAAATTATTAGTTATTCTCTAGAACGAGAATCTGAGATTTTTATCAAATTTGAACTTCTCTGTTATTTTAATTTGAACTTCTTAGTTTTATTCTTTAGTAACGAGGAAACTCGAGTTTTTTTAACCTCTTTGTTTTAAAATTTTGAACTTCTTGTTTTTTTAATAATGTGAAAAATCCGAATGTTTTATAGACATCGAACTTCACCATTTTTAAATTTGAACTTCTTAGTTTTATTGGTTAGTAACAGGGAAAATGCTTTTTTATATAAAACAATGATACCGCACCGCTACTTTAATTTGAACTTCTAGTCTTTATAGAATGGGGAAAATTAGTTTTTATACAATCTTTTGAAATGCTCCTCTTTTTAATTTGAACTTCTCTGATATTTTTACAAACGGGAAAAATCCGTTATAAAGATTTTTGAACTACTCTTTTTAACTTCTCGCTGAAAATTTTTTAACTTCCAAATTTGTCTTTATGATACTAAAACTTCATTTTTTTAACGTTGACCTGCTTCGGTTTTTAAATTTGAACTTCTTATAGAATTTTGTCGCAACATTTTATGTATTTTTTGCTTTTCGGTGAAACGGGTTAGGCGGCCCCTTTTTTCATTTGATCATTTTTCTTCTGTACGTGGTACACGTAAACTTCAAAATTTTCTGATACATGAACTTCGCGTGCTACTAATTTTTTTCATGAAACTCCATAGTTTTTAATCTTTGAATTCACATAGTATCTGCCATTCGAACAACAATTTAAATTTAAAAACATGGCTCTGGCTTGTTCGTGGCAATCTCATGTAACCAGTATCTAACAATCCAACGCCTTATATGAGAGAAAAACAAATAAAGCTATCTTAATTTTACCTGAACAGAAAATCTACTATTAATGCTGTCAATGAGGAAGTAGGATCAGTTTCAGGAAACATGCTGATCACTACTACTATAATGAAGCAAGATAAGTATGCATGCATCCTACTATATATGTCAGGATTTTTAGTTGCTTACAACGGTGAAGTGATGAATCTACATAGGGAAACGACGTGATGCATCATGCATCCCTTCCAATACATACAGTCTGAAAAAAGTCATGTGAAAAAACAAAACACCAGGTGATACCTTAGATTACACTACTTGATATTATATATCAGATCAGATTCCCCACTAATTAACTAGCTGGTACTAGCTAGAATTTTGCACTCAAAAGCAAAAGCTACAATCAAAATGGAGGACTAATGGGAGAAGAGAGATACATATGTTTACAATAGGGAAAAGAACAGAAATGGATGCCTTTTTCATAGTTGGACACTCCGCTAAATTTTCATAGTTCGTTTAGTTCCAGATTCAAAAGGGATCCAAAAGTAATCCTTTTCAAGTTGTAAAGCTCTGTTTGGATGAAACATCAAATGGTAGAAACAAACCGTCAGCACTCGGTTACAGCAAAAATCGAGAGAGCTGTCGTAGAGCTCGCTATGAGCTCAGATTCAGAGATGTTTGCACGGACAAATGTAGATTGCTTTGGGTTTGGGTTCGAGTTTGGCACCTTTTCTGGCCCTCATCTGAGGCGCTGGAAACACGACACAACCCATATCTATGGAAATAGCTTTCAGGGCTATCATGCTTGGAAGTTTGTGGCAAACAAAGGACGAAATCTGGATAAAGGTTCTCGAATTCCAGCGAATCTTATTCCAGCTGAACTTGCTCTGTAGAGGTATTACCACAAGAACTGATATAATACACATGTATGAATATTCGTTGCTCACAATAATTTGGGCAAAGGACAAAAGCTGATGTTAGTTATCAGAGACATAACCACAAACATGTTGAGGGCATCAAATCAGCACAACTTTCATGAAACTTGTGCAAAAAAATTCTCCAAAGAAACAGGGGACTAGGGGAGTAGCCGCTCACACATGCAGCAATCACAGGATGGGATGCACAGAAAAGGCAGAACCTGAACGGGGACTAACAGTGTAGTTGGACTGATGCCAAGCCGTCCTAGGTGTGAGCCAGCCACCTCCTCTCCAGGTCCGAAGCATGGAGGCTAGCACCATCCTCACGTGCGCGTGATGACCATGACGTGGAGGAGATGGGGGTGCAGGGTGTTGGGTTCGGGAGGAGCCACTAGCGGCGGCGCATGATCTTGGTGGCGGGCGGCGGCTCGGGTTCTTGGGGGGCGGCGCTGGCGTTTGTTCCACAGGGCCGACGACGGCTTCAACACTGGCGGAGGAGGTGATGCAGGGGCGGAGAGGGGTGGACTAATTGTGTCAGAGATCCCTAGATGGTTGGGTTTTGGGCGCTGAAGTGCTGAACATCCAGGAGCTCTGTCGTTGAATGCCTGGAAGTGGTGCCAAACGGCATGAGTGCCGCGATGGTGGATCTCCATCGGGAGGAGGCCACGTGAGTGAGGGGGCCATGGGCTTGCTCGTCTTTAGTCGGGGACCATGGCGGCGGTGGGCGCGATCCAAATCCAGGCGTCGGCGCCCCGGATCCACGGCCGGCGGCGGCGCGCGAGGCCTGTGGGCGGTGGAGGTTTGGGGCGGTGGCGCGGCGCACAAGGACGATGGGCGGCAGCGGGGGTTAGCCGGTGGACGGTGGCACGAGGCCGACGAGGAGTGGCTACGAGATGCCGGTGGGGAGGGGCCATGCGGTCCGGCAGGCAGGGGCGGCGTGGCGCGGCAGGCATGGGAGGGGCGACATGGTGGTTTGGTTGGTAGGGATCGGGGGATGGTGAGGCATCGTCGAGGGAGAGGAGAAGGTCGTGGGTGTGGTAGTGGGCCATTCGGGTTGTGCACAACGGGTCAACATGTAGCTCTGTTTTCCTCCATTCGAGATCTCAGGAACACCCGTCACGCCCTATATAGCGACGTTGTGATCAGAATAACTATTCTGATCCCAGGATCACAATAGTGTTACTATATATATATATATAGGTTGGAGGGGAGGATAGGCAGCTAAGGGGGCGCCCCAAGTAGGAGGAATCCTACTTGGGCGCCTCCCAATTCAGCCTCCCCCTTCCATATTCATCTGAAGGGGGAAGGAAGGAGGAAGGAGGAGAGAAGGAAGGGGGAGGCCGAATTGCTCCCCTTCCTTCTCTCTTCCCCTCTTTACTTCCCCCCTTATTTCGGCCTACATGGGGCACACCAGACCCCTAGGAGCTCGTATGTCCCCTTCTTGGCACATTAGGCCCATATAGTTGCCGGGGGGATGCCCGGAACCCCTTCCGATGACCCGATATGTACCCGGTACCCCCGGATCACTTCCGGTGTCCGAATATCATCATCCAATATATGAATCTTTACCTCTTTACCATTTCGAGACTCCTCGTCATTTCCGTGATCTCATCCGGGACTCCAAACAACATCCAGTCACCAAATCATATAACTCATATAATACAAAATCGTCATCAAATGTTAAGCGTGCAGACACTACGAGTTCGAGAACTATGTAGACATGACTGAGACACCTCTCTGGTCAATAACCAACAACAGAACTTGGATGCTCATATTGGTTCCCACATATTCTATGAAGATCTTTGTCGGTCATATCGTAATGACAACATACGTTATTCCCTTTGTCATCAGTATGTTACTTGCCCGAGATTCGATCGTCGGTATCTTCATACCTAGTTCAATCTCGTTACTGGCAAGTCTATTTATTCGTTCCATAAGGCATCATCCTACAACTAACTCATTAGTCACATTGCTTGCCAGGCTTATTGTGATGTGCATTACCGAGGGGCCCCAGAGATACCTCTCTGATACTCGGAGTGACAAATCCTAATCTCGATCTATGCCAACCCAACAAATACCTTCGGAGATACCTATAGAGCATCTTCATAATCACCCAGCTACGTTGTGATGTTTGATAGCACACAAGGTATTCCTCCGGTATCCGGGAGTTGCATAATCTCATAGTCGAAGGAATATGTATTTGACATGAAGAAAGCAATAGCAATAAAACTGAACGATCAATATGCTAAGCTAATAGATGGGTCTCGTCCATCACATCATTCTCCTAATGATATGATCTTGTTCATCAAATGACAACACATGTCTATGGTTAGGAAACTTAACCATCTTTGATTAACGAGCTAGTCTAGTAGAGGCTTACTAGGGACACTGTGTTTTGTCTATGTATCCACACATGTATCAAGTTTCCGGTTAATACAATTCTAGCATGAATAATAAACATTTATCATGATATAAGGAAATATAAATAAAAAAAATTATTATTGCCTCTAGGGCATATTTCCTTCAGGTCAGGCCTGAGTGATGTAGTGTGGTTTGCGCGTTCCTCTCATATGCACGCGTGTGCGACCCCTTCACTAACTGAACCCGAGCGAGCTCATTGCTTACTGAACCCGATTGATCAATCCCCTGCCTTACTAAACCCGAGCGATCGGTCGCCCGAGCTACACTGAACCCAAGCAATTCCTTGCACTACTAAACTCGGGCGATTGAGGATGCTGCTTACAGAACCCAAGCGATCGATCCCTCGCACTACTACTGAACCCGAGCGATCCCTTTGCTGCAAAGTGCTAACTGAACCCGGGTGATCGATCCCTTCACTGCTTACTAAACTCGAGCGATCAATACAAGCGAGACTCTGCTACTTCTTGAGCTTGTGTTGGTTTTTCCCTTGAAGAGGAAAGGGTGATGCAGCAAAGTAGAGATACGTATTTCCGTCAGTTAAGAACCAAGGTATCAATCCAGTAGGAGGGACACATAAGTATCCAATGATAGCACCTGCACAAACAAACAAATACTTGCACACAACACGATAAAGGGATTGTCAATCCCTTCACAGTTACTTGCAAGGATGATATCTAATAGAGATAATATAAAAGATAAATAAAAGTGCAAAATAAAGTGAAGGTAAATAAATTGCAGCAAGGTATTTTTGGTTTTTTTGTTTTATAGATCTGAAAATAATAAGATAAAAGATAGACCCCGGGACCATAGTTTTCACTAGAGGCTTCTCTCTTGAAAGACCGCATGCGGTGGGTAAACAAATTACTGTTGAGCAACTGATAGAAAAGCACATGGTCATTAATATAGGCATCATGCCCGTGACAAGTAGACCGACTCCTGTGTGCATCTACTACTATTACTCCACACATCGACCGCTATCCAGCATGCATCTAGTGCATTAAGTTAACAAGAATGGACTAACGCCTTAAGCAAGATGACATGATGTAGAGGGGTAGATCCAATCAATATGACATAAACCCCATATTTTTATCCTCAATGGCAACAATAAAAATACGTCCCTCGCTACCCCTTCTGTCACTGGGTGAGGACACCGTAAGATAAAACCCATCACAAAGCACCTCTCTCATTGTAAGATAAATCAATCTAGTTGGCCAGACCAAATCAATAGATCGGAGAGAAATACAAAGCTATCTTAATCATGCATGAAAGAGCTCAGAGAAGACTCAAATAATATTCATAGATAATCTGATCATAAACTCACAATTCATCAGATCTCAACAAACACACCACAAAAGAAGATACATCAAATATATCTCCAAGAACATCGAGGAGAACATTGTATTGAAGATCAAAGAAAGAGAAGAAGCCATATAGCTACTAGCTATGGCCCCGTACGTCTGTGGTAAACTACTCATATATCATCGGAAGGGCAACAAGGTTGATGTAGAAGCCCTCCGTGATCGAATCCCCCTCCAGCAGAGAACCGAAAAAGGCCCCAAGATGGGATCTCACGAGGACAGGAGCTTGCCGCAGTGCAAAAGTATTTTTGGTGTGCCCTTTGGTCTTGGGGGAATATTTGGGTATTTATAGAGCTAGAATTATGGTTAGGGGTGCCACAAGGGGCCCACAAGCCTCGGGGGTGTGTCCCCTCCCATAGGGTGCGCCTCCAGGGCTTGTGGCCCTCTTGTGGCTCTTCTGGCCTCCTCCCGAAACTTCGTGGGTGTCTTCTTGTCCAAGAAAAATCTTCAAAAAGTATCGTTCCATTTGGTATTGATTTTTTGTAAAAGACAAAAACAAGGAAAAAACAGCAGCTGGCACTAGGCACTAGGTCAATAAATTAGTGCCAAAAATGATACAAAATAGTATAATAATGCATATGAAACATCCAATATGGATAATATAATAGCATGAAACAATAAAAAATAATAGATACATTGGAGATGTATCAGACTCATGCGTGTATGTAGTTTACTATCCCGATCGATTGATGTGTTGCATCGAGCCCCATGCAAGACGTGAGTTGAACTAGTCAGTTGGTTGGTTGTGGATGAACAGTATCATTGCTTCCACGCACGCCGTATGTTGATCGAGTTGAGACCAGCAGCCGGTTGCATTGATCCAACCCCTTGCGCAAGACATGTTGACTTAGCCGGTTGGCTGGCTATGGATGAATAGTCCCTACTGCTGCCGCATGCGTACGCCCCATGATAACCCACAAGCATAGGGGATCGCAACAGTTTTCGAGGGTAAAGTATTCAACCCAAATTTATTGATTCGACACAAGGGGAGCCAAAGAATATTCTCAAGTATTAGCAGGTGAGTTGTCAATTCAACCACACCTGGAAAACTTAATATATGCAACAAAGTATTTAGTAGCAAGGTAATATGATAGTAGCGGTAACAGTGGCAAAAGTAACAGTAGCAGTTTTGTAGTGATTTTAACAGTGGCAACGGAAAAGTAACTAAGCAAAGAACAATATGTGAAAAGCTCGTAGGCATTGGATCAGTGATGGATAATTACGTCGGATGCGATTCCTCATGCAACAGTTATAACATAGGGTGACACAGAACTAGCTCCAGTTCATCAATGTAATGTAGGCATGTATTCCGAATATAGTCATACGTGCTTATGGAAAAGAACTTGCATGACATCTTTTGTGCTACCCTCCCGTGGCAGCGGGGTCCTATTGGAAACTAAGGGATATTAAGGCCTCCTTTTAATAGAGTACCGGACGAAAGCATTAACACTTAGTGAATACATGAACTCTGATACGTCTCCAACATATCTATAATTTTTTATTGTTCCATGCTATTATATTATCAATCTTGGATGTTTTATATGCATTTAAATGTTATTCTATATGATTTTTGGGACTAACCTATTAACCCAGAGCCCAGTGCCAGTTTCTGTTTTTTCCTTGTTTTAGAATATCGGAGAAAAGGAAAATCAAACGGAGTCCAATTGACCTGAAACTTCACGGAACTTATTTTTGGATCAGAAGAAGCCCAGAAGACTTGGAGTCCACGTAAGGGAAGCTTCAAGGAGGCCACGAGGTAGGGGGTGCGCCCACCCCCTGGGCACGCCCTCCACCCTCATGGGCCCCTCGTGCCCCCCTGACGTACTTCTTCCGCCTATATATCTCCATATACCCTAAAACAATTGGGGAGCACAATAGATCGGGAGTTCCACCGCCAGAAGCCTCTATAGCCACCGAAAACCAATCAAGACCCGTTCCGGCACCCTGCCGGAGGGGCAATCCCTCTCCGGTGGCCATCTTCATCATCCCGGTGCTCTCCATGATGAGGAGGGAGTAGTTCTCCCTCAGGGCTGAGGGTATGTACCAGTAGCTATGTGTTTGATCTCTCTCTGTCTCTCTCTCTTGTGTTCTTGAGGTGATACGATATTGATGTATCGCGAGCTTTGCTATTATAGTTGGATCTTATGTTTCTTCTCCCCCTCTACTCTCTTATAATGGATTGAGTTTCCCCTTTGAGGTTATCTTATCGGACTGAGTCTTTAAAGATTTGAGAACACTTGATGTATGTCTTGCCGTGCATATCTGTGGTGACAATGGGATATCACGTGATTCACTTGATGTATGTTTTGGTGACCAACTTGTGGGTTCCACCCATGAACCTATGCATAGGGGTTGGCACACGTTTTCGTTGTGATTCTCCGGTAGAAACTTTGGGGCACTCTTTGAGGTTCTATGTGTTGGTTGAATAGATGAATCTGAGATTGTGTGATGCATATCATATAATCATACCCACAGATACTTGAGGTGACATTGGAGTATCTAGGTGACATTAGGGTTTTGGTTGATTTGTATCTTAAGGTGTTATTCTAGTACGAACTCTAGGGCTGTTTGTGACACTTATAGGAATAGCCCAACGGATTGATTGGAAAGAATAACTTTGAGGTGATTTCGTACCCTACCATAATCTCTTTGTTCGTTCTCCGCTATTAGTGACTTTGGAGTGACTCTTTGTTGCATGTTGAGGGATAGTTATGTGATCCAATTATGTTATTATTGTTGAGGGAACTTGCACTAGCGAAAGTATGAACCCCATGCCTTATTTCGTAGCATTGCAATACCATTTACACTCACTTTTATCATTAGTTACCTTGCTGTTTTTATAATTTCAGATTACAAATACCATTATCTACCATCCATATTGCACTTGTATCACCATCTCTTCGCCGAAGTAGTGCACCTATACAATTTACCATTGTATTGGGTGTGTTGGGGACACAATAGACTCTTTGTTATTTGGTTGCAGGGTTGCTTGAGAGAGACCATCTTCATCCTATGCCTCCTACGGATTGATAAACCTTAGGTCATCCACTTGAGGTAAATTTGCTACTGTCCTACAAACCTCTGCACTTGGAGGCCCAACAACGTCTACAAGAGGAAGGTTGTGTAGTAGACATCAAGCTCTTTTCTGGCATCGTTGCCAGGGAGGTTAGCGCTTGAAGGTATATCTTTAGATCTTGCATTTGAGTCTTTTAGTTTCTTGTTTTATCACTAGTTTAGTTTATAAAAGAAAAACTATAAAAAATGGAATTGAGTTTGTCTCATACGCTTCACCTTTTTAATATCTTTCGTAAGTATGATGGAAAGGATAATTGTGCTCAAGTGCTAGAAGAAGAAATCTATAAAATGTTTGGCACTAAATATTTGAATGATGAGCATGATTGCAATGTTGTTAGTATGAATTCTTCGAATATCCATGATACTAATGATGATTGCACTAGTTATGATGAAAATGTCTCCTATAAACATGTCAATTTTTGTGGAGTACATTGGGTTTGTAAGTACACACCAAATAGGGAAGATAGATATTGCAAGAGGCATAAGTAATTAGAAACTAAATTGTTGCAAGAAAGGCTAGATGATTGTGCTGAAAATTTAAATTTTCTTTGCCATACTTGTGAGCTTTGCAATGAACATGATCATTTCAGTACCCAATGCAAATTGTTTCATGATCGTATCGTGTCCAAAAATTGTGATGACTTGGTTTCCCTTGCGCATCATAATGAACTTAGTTTGCTCTTGGGTTATGAATAGATGAAATGTATAACTAAGGATATTCCAAAATTTGCCCTTGATAGAGTTCTTCATTTTGATCTAGAGGAAATTTATATGTATTGTGCGGTGAATTGCATTGAAAATCCTTATATTGCCAATTACATAAAGAAAACAAAACAAATAGAAGATGAAGAGAATACTAATGAAAGGGAAGAGACTTCCCAATGTCCTCCTATTATTTCTTATGATGAATCAGGTAACGAGGAGGAGCCTCCTATTCAACCAATCTCATTAATAAGGAGCTCCAAAAAGAGGATTGAACCCACACATGATGTGGTGAAGAAGAAGAAAAGAAAAAGGAAGAAAGGTAAAAAGATATCTCCTCCAAATAATGCTGCTCCTATTACTATTGTGCCTTATGAAAATATAATTGTGGAAGATAACGATACTTCTTATGATCTTGAAAATCTTTTTGGCACTTGCTTGGAAGAATATGATAATTGCGATACTATTGGTGCTATCCATACTATTAATGATGAGAGTGATTATGCTTATGATATGAAAAGGCCCAAGCTTGGGGATGCTATGTTTGATGAAGATGATGTTTTTGAGAATATATTTGCTGCAATTAATGTTTGTCCCAAGCTTGGGGATGCTACATTTAATGAAGATGATATTTTTAGTCTCCCAAGTTTTGATATGCAAATTTATAATGATGATAGCATGCCTCCTACTCATGATGATTATTGTGATGATACTTATGCTATAAAAAGTAGTGAATTATATTTATAAAACTTTTCATGCTTATGATTACCCCTTTTACGAACATTACTCTTTTAATGTGGAAACAATTTATAGTATTCGAGTCTCTTATGATACTCCCACTATTCCGAATGAGAAGAATTTTGCTTATGTGGAGAGTAATAAAAATTCTATGCTTATGCATCATGATAATAATGCTTTTGGTGCTGGTTATATTGTTGAATTCATTTGTGATGCTACTTAAAATTATTTGAGGGAGGGATATATGCTTGTAGGAATTGCAATAATATCAAGTTTCCTCTCTATGTGCTTAAAGTTTTGAAGTTATGCTTGTTTTGGCCTCCTATGATAGTTGATTATTGTTCCCACAAGTTGTTTTCTCACAAAATCCCTATGCATAGGAAGTGGGTTAGACTTAAATGTGCTAGTCATATTCTTCATTATGCTCTCTTTATGTTTCAATTCTTATCCTTTATGTGAGCATCATTGAAATCATCATGCCTAGCTAGGGGCGTTAAACGATAGCGCTTGTTGGGAGGCAACCCAACTTTATTTTTTCCTTGATTTTTGTTCCTGTTTAGTAATAAATAATTTATCTAGACTCTGTTTAGATGTGGTTTTATGTTTTAATTAGTGTTTGTGCCAAGTAGAACCTTTGGGAAGACTTGGGTGAAGTCTTGTTGATCATGCTGTAAAAAATAGAAACTTTAGCGCTCACGAGAATTGCTGCCATTTTTATTTGGAAAGTGATATTTAGTTAATTAGTTTTGCATATGATTAATAGATAAATTCCTCAGGTCCAGCAATTTATTTGAGAATTTTATGAGTTTCAGAAGTATACGTTTGATCCAGATTACTACAGACTGTTCTGTTTTTGACAAATTCTGTTTTCTATGTGTTGTTTGCTTATTTTGATGAATCTATGAGTAGTATCGGAGGGTATGAACCATAGATAAGTTGGAATACAGTAGGTTTAACACCAATATAAATTAAGAATGAGTTCATTACAGTACCTTGAAGTGGTGATTTATTTTCTTGTACTAACGGAGCTTACGAGTTTTCTGTTAAGTTTTGTGTTGTGAAGTTTTCAAGTTTTGGGTAAAGATTCGATGGACTATGGAATAAGGAGTGGCAAGAGCCTAAGCTTGGGGATGCCCAAGGCACACCAAGGTAATATTCAAGGACAACCAAGAGCCTAAGCTTGGGGATGCCCCGGATGGCATCCCCTGTTTCATCTTCGTTCATCGATAACTTTACTTGGAGCTATATTTTTATTTACCGCATGATATGTGTTTTGCTTGGAGCGTCATTTTATTTTATTTAGTTCTGCTTGCTGCTTGAATAAAATACCAAGATCTGAAATTCTTAAATGTTAGAGAGTCTTCACATAGTTGCATAATTATTCGACTACTCATTGAGCTTCACTTATATCTTTCGGAGTAGTTTGTTATTGCTCTAGTGCTTCACTTATATCTTCTTAGAGCATGGTGGTAGTTTTATTTTATAGAAATAATTGATCTCTAATGCTTCACTTATATTATTTTGAGAGTCTTTAGAACAGCATGGTAATTTGCTTTGGTTATGAATTTAGTCCTAATATGATGGGCATCCAAGAGGGATATAATAAAAACTATCATATAAAGTGCATTGAATACTATGAGAAGTTTGATACTTGATAATTGTTTTGAGATATGGAGATGGTGATATTAGAGTCATGCTAGTTTATTAGTTGTGAATTTGAGAAATACTTGTGTTGAAGTTTGTGATTCCCGTAGCATGCACGTATGGTGAACCGTTATGTGATGAAGTCGGAGCATGATTTATTTATTGACTGTCTTCCTTATGAGTGGCGGTCGGGGACGAGCGATGGTCTTTTCCTACCAATCTACCCCCCTAGGAGCATGCGCGTAATACTTTGTTTCAATAACGAATAGTTTTTTGCAATAAGTATGTGAGTTCTTTATGACTAATGTTGAGTCCATGGATTATACGCACTCTCACCCTTCCACCATTGCTAGCCTCTCTAGTACCGCGCAACTTTCGCCGGTACCATAAACCCACCATATATGTTCCTCAAAACAGCCACCATACCTACCTATTATGGCATTTCCATAGCCATTCCGAGATAAATTGCCATGCAACTTTCCATCGTTCCGTTTATTATGACACGCTTCATCATTGTCATATTGCTTTGCATGATCATGTAGTTGACATTGTATTTGTGGCAAAGCCACCGTTCATAATTCTTCCATTCATGTCACTCATGCATCATTGCACATCCCGGTACACCGCCGGAGGCATTCATATAGAGTCATATCTTGTTCTAAGTACCGAGTTGTAATTCTTGAGTTGTAAGTAAATAAAAGTGTGATGATCATCATTATTAGAGCATTGTCACAAGTGAGGAAAGGATGATGGGGACTATGATTCCCCCACAAGTCGGGATAAGACTCCGAACGAAAAAAAGAGAGGCCAAAGAAGCCCAAATAAAATAAAAATAAAAAAAGAGGCCATAAAAAAGAGAAGTCCCAAATAAATAAAAAATAAAAAATGAGAGAAAAAGAGAGAAGGGGCAATGCTACTATCCTTTTACCACACTTGTGCTTCAAAGTAGCACCATGATCTTCACGATAGAGAGTCTCCTATGTTGTCACTTTCATATACTAGTGGGAATCTTTCATTATAGAACTTGGCTTGTATATTCCAATGATGGGCTTCCTCAAAATGCCCTAGGTCTTCGTGAGCAAGCGAGTTGGATGCACACCCACTTAGTTTCTTTTTGAGCTTTCATACACTTATAGCTCTAGTGCATCTGTTGCATGGTAATCCCTACTCACTCACATTGATATCTATTAATGGGCATCTCCATAGCTAGTTGATACGCCTAGTTGATGTGAGACTATCTTCTCCTTTTTGTCTCCTCCACAACCACCATTCTATTCCACCTATAGTGCTATCTCCATGGCTCACGCTCATGTACTGCGTGAAAGTTTAAAAAGTTTGAGAACTTCAAAAGTATGAAACAATTGCTTGGCTTGTCATTGGGGTTGTGCATGATTTGCATATTTTGTGTGATGAAGATGGAGCATAGCCAGACTATATGATTTTGTAGGGATAAGCTTTCTTTGGCCAGGTTATTTTGAGAAGACATGATTGCTTAGTTAGTATGCTTGAAGTACTATTATTCTCATGCCAATATTAAACTTTTGTCTTGAATCTTATGGATCTGAATATTCTTGCTACAATAAAGAGAAATACATGATGAATATGTTAGGTAGCATTCCACATAAAAAATTCTGTTTTATCATTTACCTACTCGAGGACGAGCAGGAATTAAGCTTGGGGATGCTGATACGTCTCCAACATATCTATAATTTTTGATTGTTCCATGCTATTATATTATCAACCTTGGATGTTTTATATGCATTTATATGCTATTTTATATGATTTTTGGGACTAACCTATTAATCTAGAGCCCAGTGCCAGTTTCTGTTTTTTCCTTGTTTTAGAATATCACAGAAAAGGAAAATCAAACGGAGTGCAATTGACCTGAAACTTCATGGAACTTATTTTTGGATCAGAAGAAGCCCAGAAGACTTGGAGTCCACATAAGGGAAGCTTCGAGGAGGCCACAAGGTAGGGGGGCGTGCCCACCCCGCTGGGTGCGCCCTCCACCCTCGTGGGCCCCTCGTGGCCCCCTGACGTACTTCTTCCGCCTATATATCTCCATATACCCTAAAACCATCGAGGAGCACAATAGATCGGGAGTTCCGCCGCCAGAAGCCTCCGTAGCCACCGAAAACCAATCTAGACCCGTTCCGGCACCCTGCCGGAGGGGGCAATCCCTCTCCGGTGGCCATCTTCATCATCCCGGTGCTCTCCATGACGAGGAGGGAGTAGTTCTCCCTCGGGGCTGAGGGTATGTACCAGTAGCTATGTGTTTGATCTCTCTCTCTCTCGTGTTCTTGAGGTGATACGATCTTGATGTATCGCGAGCTTTGCTATTATAGTTGGATCTTATGTTTCTTCTCCCCCTCTACTCTCTTGTAATGGATTGAGTTTCCCCTTTGAGGTTATCTTATCGGATTGAGTCTCTAAAGATTTGAGAACACTTGATGTATGTCTTGCTGTGCATATCTGTGGTGACAATGGGTTATCACGTGATTCACTTGATGTATGTTTTGGTGACCAACTTGCGGGTTCCGCCCATGAACCTATGCATAGGGGTTGGCACACGTTTTCGTTGTGATTCTCCGGTAGAAACTTTGGGGTACTCTTGAGGTTCTATGTGTTGGTTGAATAGATGAATCTGAGATTGTGTGATGCATATCATATAATCATACCCACGGATACTTGAGGTGACATTGGAGTATCTTGGTGACATTAGGGTTTTGGTTGATTTGTGTCGTAAGGTGTTATTCTAGTACGAACTCTAGGGCTGTTTGTGACACTTATAGGAATAGCCCAACGGATTGATTGGAAAGAATAACTTTGAGGTGGTTTCGTACCCTACCATAATCTCTTCGTTCGTTCTCCGCTATTAGTGACTTTGGAGTGACTCTTTGTTGCATGTTGAGGGATAGTTATGTGATCCAATTATGTTATCATTGTTGAGGGAACTTGCACTAGCGAAAGTATGAACTGTAGGCCTTATTTCCTAGCATTGCAATACCGTTTACGCTCACTTTTACCATTAGTTACCTTGCTATTTTTATAATTTCATATTACAAATACCTTTATCTACCATCCATATTGCACTTGTATCACCATCTCTTCGCCGAACTAGTGCACCTATACAATTTACCATTGTATTGAGTGTGTTGGGGACACAAGAGACTCTTTGTTATTTGGTTGCAGGGTTGCTTGAGAGAGATCATCTTCATCCTACGCCTCCTACGGATTGATAAACCTTAGGTCATCCACTTGAGGGAAATTTGCTACTGTCCTACAAACCTCTGCACTTGGAGGCCCAACAACGTCTACAAGAAGAAGGTTGTGTAGTAGACATCAAACTCCTCAAACTACTGTCATCACCGGTAAGTATCTCGATTATTGTCACTTCGGGGTTAACAGATCATATCACATAATAGGTGACTATAGACTTGCAATATAGGATCAAGAACTCACATATATTCATGAAAACATAATAGGTTCAGATCTGAAATCATGGCACTCGGGCCCTAGTGACAAGAATTAAGCATAGCAAAGTCATAGCAACATCAATCTCAGAACATAATGGATACAAGGGATCAAACCCTAACAAAACTAACTTGATTACATGATAAATCTCATCCAGCCCATCACTGTCCAGCAAACCTACGATGGAATTACTCACGCACAACAGTGAGCATCATGAAATTGGTGATGGAGGAAGGTTTGATGATGACGATGGCGACGGATTCCCCTCTCTGGAGCCCCGAACAGACACCAGATCGGCCCTCTAGAGAGAGATTAGGGCTTGGCGGCGGCTCCGTATCGTAAAACGTGATGAATCCTTCTCTCTGATTTTTTTTCTCCCCAAACGTGAATATATAGAGTTGGAGTTGAGGTCGGTGGAGCACCAAGGGGCCCACGAGGCAGGGGGCACGCCCCCACCCTCGTGGATGCTACCTCTTGAGCAATGCGTTGGTTTTCCCCGAAGAGGAAGGGATGATGCAGCAAAGTAGCGTAAGTATTTCCCTCGGTTTTTGAGAACCAAGGTATCAATCCAGTAGGAGGCTACGCGTGAGTCCCTCGTACCTGCACAACACAAATAAATCCTCGCAACCAACGCAAATAGGGGTTGTCAATCCCTATAAGGCCACTTACGAGAGTGATATCTGATAGATATGATAAGATAATATTTTTGGTATTTTTATGATAAAGATGCAAAGTAAAATAAAGGCAAAGTAAATAGCAAAGGAAATAACTAAGTAGTAGGAGATTATTATGATGAAGATAGACCTGGGGGCCATAGGTTTCACTAGTGGCTTATCTCGAGAGCATACGTATTCTATGGTGGGTGAACAAATTACTGTTGAGCAATTGACAGAATTGAGCATAGTTATGAGAATATCTAGGTATGATCATATAAATAGGCATCACGTCCGAGACAAGTAGACCGACTCCTGCCCGCATCTACTCCTATTACTCCACTCATCGACCGCTGTCCAGCATGCATCTAGAGTATTAAGTAAAAAACAGAGTAACACCTTAAGCAAGATGACATGATGTAGAGGGATAGACTCATGCAATAAGAAGAAAACCCCATCTTGTTATCCTCGATGGCAACAATACAATATGTGCCTTGCTGCCCCTACTGTCACTGGGAAAGGACACCGCAAGATTGAACCCAAAGCTAAGCACTTCTCCCATTGCAAGAAAGATCAATCTAGTAGGCCAAACCAAACTGATAATTCGAAGAGACTTGCAAAGATAACCAATCATACATAAAAGAATTCAGAGAAGATTCAAATATTATTCATAGATAGACTTGATCATAAACCCACAATTCATCGGTCTCAACAAACACACCGCAAAAACAAGATTACATCGAATAGTTCTCCACAAGAGAGGGGGAGAACATTGTATTTAGATCCAAAAAGAGAGAAGAAGCCATCTAGCTACTAACTATGGACCCGTAGGTCTGAGGTAAACTACTCACACTTCATCGGAGGGGCTATGGTGTTGATGTAGAAGCCCTCCGTGATCGATGCCCCCTCCGGCAAAGCTCCGAAACAGGCCCCAAGATGGGATCTCGTGGATACAGAAAGTTGCGGCGGTGGAATTAGGTTTTTGGCTCTGTATCTGATCGTTTGGGGGTATGTAGGTATATATAGGAGGAAGGAGTACGGCGGTGGAGCAACAAGGGGCCCATGAGGGTGGAGGGTGCGCCTG
>NC_041392.1:235566329-235587478 GCF_002162155.2 Triticum dicoccoides
GCGCGCCCCCTACCTCGTGGCCTCCTCATTTCTTTCTTGACGTAGGGTCCAAGTCTCCCTGGTCATAATCTTCCTAAAAATCACGTTCCTGAAGGTTTCGTTCCGTTTGGACTCCGTTTGATATTCCTTTTCTTCGAAACCCTAAAACAGGCAAAAAAACAACAATTCTGGGTTGGGCCTCCGGTTAATAGGTTAGTCCCAAAAATAATATAAAAGTGGATAAGAAAGCCCAATAATGTCCAAAACAATAGATAATATAGCATGGAGCAATCAAAAATTATAGATACGTTGGAGACGTATCAAGCATCCCCAAGCTTAATTCCTGCTCGTCCTCGAGTAGGTAAATGATAAAAATAGAATTTTTGATGCGGAGTGCTACTTGGCATAATTTTAATGTAATTCTTCTTAATTGTGGTATGAATATTCAGATCCAAAAGATTCAAGACAAAAGTTTAATATTGACATAAAAATAATAATAGTTCAAGCATACTAACAAAGCAATTATGTCTTCTCAAAATAACATGGCCAAAGAAAGTTATCCCTACAAAATCATATAGTCTGGCTATGCTCTATCTTCACCACACAAAATATTTAGATCATGCACAATCCCGACGACAAGCCAAGCAATTGTTTCATACTTTTGACATTCTCAAAACTTTTTCATTTTTCACGCCATACATGAGTGTGAGCCGTGGACATAGCACTATAGATGGAATAGAATGGTGGTTGTGGAGAAGACAAAAAAGGGAGAAGATAGTCTCACATCAACTAGGCGTATCAATGGGCTATGGAGATGCCCATCAATAGATGTCAATGTGAGTGAGTAGGGATTGCCATGCAACGGATGCACAAGAGCTATAAGTATATGAAAGCTCAAAAAGAAACTAAGTGGGTGTGCATCCAACTTGCTTGCTCGTGAAGACCTAGGGCATTTTGAGGAAGCCCATCATTGGAATATACAAGCCAAGTTCTATAATGAAAAATTCCCACTAGTATATGAAAGTGATAACATAGAAGACTCTATCATGAATATCATGGTGCTACTTTGAAGCACAAGTGTGGTAAAAGGATAGTAACATTGTCCCTTCTCTCTTTTTCTCTCATATTTTTTATTTGGGCCTTTTCTCCTTTTTATGGCCTCTTTTCTTTCTCTTTTTTTATTCTTCATCCAGAGTCTCATCCCGACTTGTGGGGGAATCATAGTCTCCATCATCCTTTCCTCACTGGGCAATGCTCTAATAATGATGATCATCACACTTTTATTTTTCTTACAACTCAACAATTACAACTAGATACTTAGAACAAAATATTACTCTATATGAATGCCTCTGGTGGTGTACCGGGATATGCAATGACTCATGAGTGACATGTATGAAAGAATTATGAACGATGGCTTTGCCACAAATACGATGTCGACTACATGATCATGCTAAGCAATATGACAATGATGGAGTGTGTCATAATAAACGGAACTATGGAAAGTTGCATGGCAATATATCTCGGAATGGCTATGGAAATGACATAATAGGTAGGTATGGTGGCTGTTTTGAGGAAGGTATATGGTGGGTGTATGATACCGGCGAAAGGTGTGTGGTATTAGAGAGGCTAGCAAAAGTGGAAGGGCGAGAGTGCGTATAATCCATGGACTCAACATTAGTCATAAAGAACTCATATATTTATTGCAAAAATCTTCAAGTTATCAAAGCAAAGTATTACGCGCATGCTCCTAGGGGGATAGATTGGTAGGAAAATACCATCGCTCGTCCCCGACCGCCACTCATAAGGAAGACAATCAATAAATAAATCATGCTCCGACTTCATCACATAACGATTCACCATACGTGCATCCTACGGGAATCACAAACTTCAACACAAGTATTTCTCAAATTCACAACTACTCAACTAGCATGACTTTAATATCACCATCTTCATATCTCAAAACAATTATCAAGCATCAAACTTCTCATAGTATTCAACACACTCATAAGAAAGTTTTATTACTAATCTTATATACCAAGCATACTAAGATTTTAAGAAAATTACCATGCTATTTAAGACTCTCAAAATAATCTAAGTGAATCATGAGAGATCAATAGTTTCTATAAAACAAATCCACCACCATGCTCTAAAAGATATAAGTGAAGTACTTGAGCAAAATTATATAACTCAAAAGATATAAGCGAAGCCCATAGAGTATTCTAACAAATTCCAAATTATGTATGGCTCTCTAAAAAGGTGTGTACAGCATGGATGACTGTGGTAAACTAAAAATCAAAGACTCAAATAATACAAGACGCTCCAAGCAAAACACATATCATGTGGCGAATAAAAATATAACTCCAAGTAAAGTTACCGATATAAGTAGACGAAAGAGGGGATGCTTTCCGGGGCATCCCCAAGATTTGGCTTTTAGGTGTCCTTAGATTATCTTGGGGTGCCATGGGCATCCCCAAGCTTAGGCTCTTGCCACTCCTTGTTCCATAATCCATCAAATCTTTACCCAAAACTTGAAAACTTCACAACACAAAACTTAAAGTAGAAAATCTCATGAGCTCCGTTAGCGAAAGAAAATAAAAGACCACTTCAAGGTACTGTAATGAACTCATTATTTATTTTTATTGGTGTTATACCTACTGTATTCCAACTTCTCTATGGTTTATAAACTATTTTACTAGCCATAGATTCATCAAAATAAGCAAACAACACACGAAAAACAGAATCTGTCAAAAACAGAACAGTTTGTAGTAATCTGTAGCTAGCGCAAGATCTGGAACCGAAAAAATTCTAAAATAAATTTCTGGACGTGAGGAATTTATCTATTAATCATCTTCAAAAAGAATTAACTAAATAGCACTTTCCAAATAAAAATGGCAGTAGTTCTTGTGAGCACTAAAGTTTCTGTTTTTTACAGCAAGTTCAACAAGACTTTCCCCAAGTCTTCCCAACGGTTCTACTTGGCACAAACACTAATTAAACACAAAAAACACAACCAAAACAGAGTCTAGATAAATTATTTTTAAATAACAGCAAGGAAAAATATTGGATTGTCTCCCAACAAGCGCTTTTCTTTAAAGCCTTATAGCTAGGCATTGATAATTTTAATGATGCTCACATGAAAGACAAGAATTGAAGCACAAAAGGAGCATCATAAAGCATGTGACAAACACATATAAGTCTAACATACTTCCTATGCATAGGCATCTTATAGGCAAACAAACTATCAAGGCAAGCAAAAATTAGCATATGCAAGGAAGAGGAAAGAAACAATAGCAATCTCAACATAACGAGAGGTAGTTTAGTAACATGAAAATTTCTACCACCATATTTTCCTCTCTCATAATAATTACATGTAGGATCATAAGCAAATTCAACAAAATAGCTATCACGTAAAATATTTTCAACACGATCCACATGCATGCAAAGTTGACACTCTTCCAAAATAGTGGGATTAACATTAACTAAAGTCATGACCTCTCCAAACCCACTTTTAATAATATTGCAAACACTATTATCAATCTCATATTCATAATGGGGCTTAAATAAATTTTCAAGATTGTAGGAAGAATCACCCCAATCATGATCATTGCAACAAGTAGAGGTCATAGCAAAACTAGCATCCCCAAGATTAGGGTTTTGCATATTATTAGCACAATTTATATCAATAGAATTTATACTATCATCATTGCAATCATGCTTTTTATTCAAAGATCCATCGGGAATCACTCCATAAGGTACTTAACCACAATTTCCAGATTCACGAATTTCAAGCAAAACTTCATAAAGATAATCTAGCGCACAAACTCACTAGCAATTGGTTCATTATAATTGGATCTCTTAAAAAGATTAGCAAGCGGATGAGGATCTATAGATCTTAGGTTCTCTGTTTAGTAATAAATAAATAACTATTCCAACCATACAAGCAAACAAGAAACGGGCAAAAGAGGCAAATAGAGAAAGAGAGGGAGGATAGAGAGAGAGGGCGAATAAAACGGCAAGGGTGAAGTGGGGGAGAGGAAAACGAGAAGCAAATGGCAAATAATGTAATGCGTGAGATAAGGGTATGTGATGGGTACTTGGTATGTTGACTTTTGCGTAGACCTCCCCGGCAACAGCGCTAGAAATCCTTCTTGCTACCTCTTGAGCACTGCGTTGGTTTTCCCCGAAGAGGAAGGGATGATGCAGCAAAGTAGCGTAAGTATTTCCCTCAGTTTTTGAGAACCAAGGTATCAATCCATTAGGAGGCTACGCGCGAGTCCCTCATACCTACACAAACAAATAAATCCTCGCAACCAACGCAAATAGGGGTTGTCAATCCCCACTACAAAAAAATACACTTCCGTGATGATACGTGTTTGTCACGGTAGGTCGCGTTTTTTGTCATCATGTACATCCATGACGATTTTATGACAGAATCAAGATAGTCATACTTGTGCTGTCGTAGAAGTGTTCCATGACATTACCAAAATTATCATCACGGAAGTGTCCACTTCTATGACGATAAATCGCGCGTCATAGAACTGCTTTCGTCAAGGGTGACCGACACGTGGCATCCACCGTAATGGAACGCCGTTAAGCTACCGGGTCGGATTTTGGATCCGATAACCCGTTAACAGCCCTGACCAATGTGAAATTTCCACGTGTAAAATTCTGATTGGCCGAAGGGAACACCTGTCATCTCGTCAGTGGGCCAGATGTCGCCCGTCCATTGGAGGAGACATGCCTATGATACGTCGACACATGGCTGGGCCCAACAAAGGCCCATATAGGTTAAAAAGGCCAGCCCAGTCAAAGGCCCGTGGAACTTAATCAGGTACTAGTGGGCCAGCCTAATAACGGCCTGCTTAATAAAGGCCCATTTACGGCCCGAAGCCAGATCTGGCCCGTTAATTATTCGTCCAATATTTGGGCCCATTTACAGCCCGAAGCCAGATCTGGCCTGTTAATTGTTCGCCCAATATTTGGGCCATTTGCGGCCTGAAGCCAGATCTGGCCCGTTAATTGTTCGCTGAATATTTGGGCCCAACTGCAGCCCAGTGACTTTCGGCCTGTTAGAGGCCTCATGTAGACATGGGCCCATTTTAGCCCGGTGTGACTTTTAGCCTGGGAATGGCTCGTGCTGCCATGGGCCATATATGGTCCGACGGGACATCGGACCCACTAACGGCCCGTGCTAAAGGTGGCAATAGTTAAGCCCAATGTGACTTTGGGCCTGTTAAAGGCCTGTCGCGTAATTCGGCCCATTGATGCCTGTGCTAAGCTTCTGGTCTCTTAAAGGCCCATGATATCAGTGGGCCAACTAAGGCCCAAGATATGTTTTGGCCTGGTAACGGCCTGTGAGCTAACTGGGCCCAAAACGGCCCGCTCTACATTTCCGCCCACTGAAGGCCCGTCGACGACTAGTGAAAATTGAGGCCCACCATGCATTTTGGCCTACTAAAGGCCCGTGGTTTCATCTCGGCCATAACAGGCCAGTACAATATTCAGCCTGTTAATGGCCCAACGCTACCTGGGCCAAACTAAGCGCTGGGTCGACAAAAGGCCCAACTAAAATATAGGCTGTTGTAAGTTTGGGCCTGGCACAATGTGTGAAGGCCCCAATCATTCGGGCCCAAGAAAGACGCAGGCCAGCCCAGTTGTGGCCCACTAAAAACCTGGCCTGTTAGAGTCAAATGTTTCTGTCCGGTCGACTACATCTGATTTTTTTCAGATAGTGAATGATGGTAGTAACTAGTAGGAATTAAGAACAAACCTACTCTATACAATAAAGAAATTACGACATAGTAACTAAGAATAAACCTACACTATACAATAAAGTATTTAAGGTATATTACATCCACTAGGCATCGAAGTTCGCCAAGAGTGATCATAAAGCGCAACGAAGAAGCACATTACAAAAACTGGGCACCATTGCAGCGTAACAAAATAATACTGAACCGAGACCACTTCCAAGATAGTTCGAGAAAGGTTAGCCTTGCGGGGGAACTGCTACGCAAGCTGTTGAGCAAGGCTTTGAGACCGGCCTAGCATGTCGGTCATAGCTTCTAGGTGTAGCTGTTTAGCGATGAGGTTCTCATTGGTGTTCTCCGCAATCTTTCTTAGAGATAGGACTTCAAGTCGAAGTTGAGTTGCAGAATGCCTTTCTGCTAGAACTTGGGACTGAAGAAGTCGAACTGATTCAGACAACGAATTCTGTGAGCTTGTCTGACTGTTAGTCTCAAGTAACTTGAACACTACATCAAGACAAGACTTTGGGGTTGTCTCGCTATCTTCAAGATGTTTTGCCTTCTTTGCTACAATATATGTTGGATTTGTCTCACAGCCTTCAGCAGACTTGTGCATGCCATCAGGCATATCACCCTGAAACAAAGCAAAGAGATGACAGGTTTTGCATGTGTATAAACAAAGATGATAACTGTTCTGTCAATTCTATCCAATTTCAAATTAGAAAATAAAGAGTAAGTTCAAAATATCAATAGCATAATTTGGCATTGTTCATAATGCGGGGAGCTTCACCACACTACTGGATTACCATGTCAACATAACAAGCATAGATGAAGGGCAAAGAAAATCATTGTATCTATTTTGGATAATGTGCATGGCATGTTGTTCATATCATCAGCCACATCAGTAAGATAAAACAGGAGATGACAAGGTGCAAACGTGGGCTGCTTCACCACATACTGGATTATAGATCCACAAAAACAAGCATACATATAGGGAGTATTAAGTAATGTGCATGGTATGAATAAGGAATTTGGTTTTACAAGTAAAACTTAGAACTTACGGTTCTTACGAACATGCATTTTGGTAGAAACAAAAAACTAAACAGCAGTAAACGATAGGGAGTATGAGCAAATTAAACAGCAGTTGAGGATAAAGGCTTTAGAAGGACTGACTTACATTAACAGTTAACATCGGCTTTATAATGCCCTTCTCCATGTCAAGGGAAGGATAACTCAAGAATTTCAGCACATAATCTTCTTCATAAGCATTACCTGTACTCTACATTTTGTAGAGAGTAATTATAGATATGATAATACTGGAAGGGATAGAGGATAATGAAGATAAGATGCAGATTGATGCTACATAATCAACTACCAATCCGTGGAAGTACAAGCGTTACAGGACAAAATGTACTGACAAGAGCAATGGGCTACACTTCTGCACTGACATTGTCTGTGTATTCTACTTGTTGGTAAGATTAAATATAGATCTGATCTTTTTTAGTAAATGGTGGGCGAGGGAGATAAGATGCAGAATGCTACAAAATGAACCAATCCCTCTTCCCATAATACAAGAGTGTTTTGAACACTGGTGTACTGTACAAAACATTCTTATATTATGGGACGGAGGGAGTAGCTGTTAATGTAAGTACAGTGACAGACCACGTTCAGTCCTTACAAGAGGACTGTAGAGCTAAACCTCTTCAAAAGGATTGGGTTGATTCTAAATTTATGTAAGACTCCATAAGATCTTATAATGTCCACCAAATGGATGATTACCAGGCTAACATGTGCAGTGATGCTACATAATCAAACATCTATGAAAGTAAGTATGGTCATACAAGGCAAGAGGTACTCACAAGAGCAATGCAGTGTGCAGTATAGTTGCAAGATTCTGTGGTCCCTTGAGAACGAATGTTCTTCTGCTAACAGTTTTCGTACAAGTGAGACATTAAGGCAAATGCAGAAATGTAGTTCAAATTGTGATGTGATATCATAGACAGTACCTTACGCTGCAGCTGAGACCAATGTGTAACAAGATTATTCCAGTCACCGTCGGATAAATGTAGCACCGGGGACTTTACAGAAATTTGGTTCAGAGGCTTCCCATCGAAGTGCGCTTGCCTCAGGTAGGAACGATACTTCATCAACGAGTGCTTGAAAAGCGCAACCAACCCTTGCTCGTCATCACAATCCATTTTGCTCCTCGCCTATTTAAAAGAATGAAATCTTGTGTCTTCTGTCAGCAGAAACATATGCAGTAATGACCGTGAATAACATTAGTACATTACTTGCGCGTAAGTTGCGGAGGAAGACTGGAAATTGTTCTGTGTCTGCGGTATAATCTTTCCATGAAGGAAAGATGCACACAAAGTTCCTGACAACAACATAAGTTTCATCTTCTAAACTGGGAAGAAATGGAACAGGGGTCCTATTTGCTGCAATTGGGGCTCTCTCTGGTTCGAAAAGGGATTTGGCAACTGGATTTGGTGTACTCTTTGCTGGAATGGGGGTTTTGCATCGTACAACTGGTGCTATGTCAACTGGCATAATCATACTGTTTGCTGCAGTTGGGGTCTGCTAAGTTGGGGCATCAGAAATGACCAGTGTAGTAGGGCTAGACTCTGCTAGAGTTGGGGTATTTTGTGGGTCAGGTGATATTGCAACTACACCTAATGGGCTATTTGATTTATCAGGTGCCACTACCTTTTCCAAATACTTTGCTTGTGCTCCTCCACGATCAACAATCGCCCTCTTCCTTTTGAACGTCTGATACACAAGAACAACATTTGAATGGGTAAATATGGTATGATGATAGATGGAATATGTACTGAAAATGGATAGGCAGGGCGTATTCACATACACGATGTGTAAACTAAGCTAATGGCAGTTCACAAAGTAGAAGCAATGCAAAGCATCAATTGCAAGATATGTGTGAGCAATGTAACCTTGATAAGTTAGAGCAAGTACCTTGATGGGTGAATAAGATTGGGCATCTTCCTCTGACTCCTCCACTAGGGAGCTACATTGACTTAGGTCTCCCTCTAGCTCAGAATCACTGTTAGGATCATATTCTGAGCATGAATCTGTAGGTGGAGAGCGTTTGCATTGCATTGCATCCAGAGTTGATTTCAGTCCCTTAATGCCAAGTTTGACAGCCATGGCATTGTTCTGCTTTATTCTTTTCATGCGCGCAAGCTCATAATCATTATGATGCTGTTCAGAATCTGAGATTCATGAAAACATAAAAAGTAGTCAGATTATCTATGGAGTGCATTGTGGATTCAACTCGGAGAGTGTCTCCCTATAAACCCCTGCATATGCAAAGTTCACCTCCCCAACCGTGCTGACCAGACCACACACAGAAATACAAACCCCTTATGTCTCTATAACACGCAGGCACACATTTCAAAACTAAAGTAGGAACATTAGAATCATATGAAATTCGTATTTGAACAAATAAACTAAGAAATTATGAGTGGCGTAATGTTTAGCTTCAAGGGTGGAGTGTTGGTAGTGCGACACAAAGCAAGTAGGCAGATTGTATTCCATGTAAAAGATCGAAACCTATGTAAAAGCTGGAAATGACACTTTATTTCTATACAATGCAGTGTTCGTTACCCACACATGATGGAAGAGATCACATAGAGAAATACTATTCACTCATGTCTACGATTCCAGTATTTAGAAACAGGATGGTCCACCCTAAAAGAATATTGACAACAAATATGACAAGGCAAGCATAGATGTAGTGAATCTATCATTTACTTGTGAGCTTACTAGGACAAGTATGCAGAATTGTAACTGCAGTAAGAGACTGTCCAACTGAATGAAGAAGTTTTTCTAGCACTTATTGTTTGCAACTAATCGACGTGAATAATTGGATATTATATTGAATGAGTAAGAAAGACAAGTAAAATTGTCAACAAACCTGGCTTGCAGTAGTAATCTGGGTCAATGTCACTACGACCAACAATCCAAAATGACTAGTTTCTGTTCCGAGGGCCGGAATTTTGAAAACCCTGTGAACTTTAGAGGTACTAAAGATTATTGAAATACATCTGAACCATTAAGTGTAGGTAGCACTGAGCACACAACAAACTCTAATGACAGTCCTGCCTAATGAGTAATGAATCAATTAGAAAATGGGTGATGAGGAGTGGCTGCTGAGTGTTGGCTTGGTGGGTGCTGCGCGCCTGAGCCCTGAACGAACTGTGAAGGTAGGCCCGGTGGCGGTGACTCTGTTGGGCGAGTGGCTCCTGTCCTCCTGTTAGTCCGGCGTCTCCTCCTAGAGTCATGCCGTCCAGGGACAGCAAGTCACCGGCGAGGCAGGCGGCTGGGGGTGAGTAGAGATCGGAAGCGTGCAGCAGAACAGAGGGGAATCGGGGCCTGGGACGACCCAAAATCCCAGGGTGGGCCGGCCCACCGTGGGCACCCTGTAGAGATACACACCCGAGTGGCGAACATGCATTTTCGAAACTAATTTAGGAACATTTAGCTGACCAATTAAACAACTCCATTTTAATAATATCAGATTCGTATTTGAACAACTAAGCTTGTTTAGCTTGATGGGTGGAGCAATGTTATTATGACACGAAGCACGTATTCTAATCGTATAGTGATCATAAAAGGGGGAAACTCTAAGCATATTTTTTTAGCAAAAGAGGGTTTCCCCTCCGATTTCTATTAAAGAAACCACCACGGGACCAACATGATCAATTAAACCCTAAGCATGATCAATTAAACTGTATTATGGCTGTGCCATGGCAGATTTGAAGCTGCAAACTGGAGAAATGATATTTAGCATCCATTGTTTGCTTCGAACTAAGAACTAAATTCTAAGAGCTGAAAAGAAAGTAGAGCAACCAAGTTAAGATCTATTTTCTGGTTGAGATAAAAAAGTTGAGGAGATATGAAGTACCACCTCTCTTGCGGTGCCGTGTAGGCATCGGGGGTGCGATGGCTGTTGGTGGCCTTAAAGTAGATCTGCGAAGGTAGACAGGTGCATTGGGGGATAAGTCCCGTTGCGATGGAAGAGAAGGTCGTGTGAGCGGCCCCGGCAAAGAGGACGATGGCGCCGATGAAGCAAGAGGACGTGATGTAAGGCTATTGGTCCATCGTCGTGGATGAGAAACATCCATCTCTAGCAGTGGACGACACGGTCTTGGTCAGCGCTCCGGCATGGTGGAGGACCGTGGCGATGGATGTGGTGGAGGACGGCGGCGATGGATGGGGTGGCGGACGTAGGCTGGTGTGTGGATGGGGTGTTCTAGCGTGGACGGTGTATGAATGGGAAAATGGAGGGAGAGGTACGGGGAACCATGTTTTTGGGACGGGCCTGTCTGAAATATGGGAAAGTTACGAACTTAGCCCCCGTTTAAAATTTGGACGTCTCTTAGTTGGGGATAGGACGGTAATCTCGCATCTCGCCAATATTTGCCCAGAGCGATTTCGGGCGAGGAAAGGGTGGTTGGCGCCCACGGTGTATGAACGGGGCTGACAGGTAGGGCGGTTGTGTCACGTCTTAGTGAAGTTACAAACCTGCCCCTATTGAAAATATTTGCCTACATCGATTTCGGCCGAGTCGAGTTTGTTTTGCAGCCCACCGTGTATGAATGGGAATGGAGGGAGAAATAGAGGTCTTTCGGACGAGCTTGAATCAAATGAGTTTCGCCGCCCATGTTTGACGCCCACCGTGTCGGAATGGGCTCAGAGGCGGTCGTGTCACGTCTAATTGAAGTTACTAACCTACCCCTATTTAGAGCAGTGGAAATCGGGCCGATGGATTGTCCGTGTAATGGGTAGACAGTAATTTCCATCTCCCAAATACTTGGCTTCGGGCAGCCGACGTGGGAGTGGACATTTTGCTACTTCTTTCGAATTTTGGGACAATAAGCATCCACGTTTACCCTGGCAGCTAAATTCGAATCCATTTTGTATTCCTATATGAATCTTTATAAATCATTCTATGTGTTTTTATATATCTTCAAAAGGACGACAAAGATGTATTCCACTGTCATATATGAATATGGTTTATAAATGCCGATACTCAAATTCAGAAACTAGAATCCAGTTTAAGGTGAATTTGAATATTTGGAACACTTCATGTCCAACTCAAATGTCACACGCAGCATAATGTGTACTACCATTTAGATATGTACACAAGCGATGTATCAAGATTCAAATACCGAGTCAATCAACCAAGAATGTACACAACTAACACACATATAAACACTTATAGAGTATATGGAGGCCGCTGTACTTTTTTTTGGCTACAACATCATCCTTTTTTTAGCCAGCATCTTGGCCCTTTCCGATGCGTGCCACTTATGGTCCATCTATACTACTACTATTTTTGAATGCACATTCAGCCCAATTGGCATATTTGTAGGTCTGGCACAACAATCCAAATGAAATGTCTCCGAGTCTTATCAATTAATACAGACATGTGGTCAAATAAAATTACAAACCAGAAAAACAAAAAGAAAAACAATTATTACATGATCTCTAAAACAAATGGCTTGATTCATTACATGAACAGACAACACAAAGGTTATTCAACTATGGAAAGAACATTTCACCTATGATTTACCAAGTAGGAATTTAATTTCCTTTTTTCCTTCAGGACCTTAACAATCTGGTCAGTCTCAGCTTGCTTTGTTTTGAAATCCACCAAATATTTAATGGTTGTCTTGAGTACTGCTTGTGATTGTGCTGTTTGCTTCCTCAACATGTCAGCTTCATCTCTAAGTGCAGAAGCAGAATCTCTTTCTACCACTAGTTTAGCCTCTAGAGCATCAGGAGTTGGCGATTCATAATGCCTGATTGGGCCGGTGCCACTGCTGTGGGATGATGCAACGTCCATGGGGACCTCGCTCTTCGATCTTGGGCTAACCCGTTTTGCCATTAAAGTTCCAATTGGATTCAGAAAAGTTGAAGTTAGCAAAACATCTCAACTGGGAGTTATAACAACAAACTAGTTAAACAAACAAGGAATTGAAGAGTTTCAATTGGATGCTGAAAAGTAGTTATTAACATCATTGTAACCCGCTATTGCAGCAGCAAAGCAGTTAAACAAACAAGTAGATATTTAAGTTAAGGCAAACATGTAATTCTTAACAGTAAGTATCAAACACATAGATAGGCGCAATCTACAATATGATTAACAGGCTGTGCCATTATGTAATCAGTAGCAAACTAAATTAAGCCAAGCAACGTAATTGAATTTTTTTGCAATAAGTGGCTAACTAAAATTCCGACAAGCAGGTAACTGAACTTACGCTAGTTCTTTGTACAGGCACACTGCAACTTCTTTTTCGCTTACAAGGTTGTACGAAGGAGTTCATGGCATCAATTGCTTGGATACGCAGTCCCAATACTTCTTTCTTCCCACACTGCATGGGTAAGTCGAATGGTTAATCTGGTAAGATGGTGCGTCCTTGATATGTTATATGAGGACGTGTAGTCAGACTAGTTGTAGCCAAACACATCACACTGGCTTTTACTGTATATTTCATGCGATTACTTTTGTCATATCGAGATCTAAGCAATCTACAATAGGATGAAAAGACTGGCATCCTTCACATTATTGGCAAACTCAGTTCATAGAAACAAGCAATTCAACCATTCTGTGGGTAAATCAAAAGCGCCACTATAATATTTTTCACTATCCAATCATACACGCAAAAAGGGGCGACGCCACCATAGGGGCTGGTAAGGGCGGCCGCCTGTAACACCCCGTAACTTTGAAGAGATTGATCTCCAAGAAGACCTGTCTTATCATGTGCATCCCGTTGCTATTCTTGAAGAAACTGAGCGCAAGACTCGCAACAAGTCTATCAAATTCCTGAAAGTCAAGTGGTCACATCATTCCGACCGTGAAGCCACCTGGGAATGCGAGGACCACCTCTGTTCTGAGTACCCGAAGTTTTTCCAGTCCTAGATCTCGGGACGAGATCCTTTCGTAGTGGTGGAGTGTTGTAACACCCCGTATGTAACCTGCCATATTTGTATTCCAACTCTTGCCGTTTCCGGCACTAAGTTATGAGATTCCTCGTTGTTGGGTTTTTGTCTTCGTTTTGTTTTTTGTCTTTGTCATGCATCTCATATCATGTCATCACATGCATCGCATTTGCATATATGTTCGTCTCATGCATCCAAGCATTTTCCCCATTGTCCGTTTTGCATTCCGGCGCTCCTATGTCCTCCAGTGTCCCCTTTCACCTCTTTTCGTGTGCGGGTGTTAAACGTTTTCGGATTGGACCGAGACTTGCCAAGCGGCCTTGGTTTACTACCGGTAGACCGTCTGTCAAGTTTCGTGCCATTTGGACTTTGTTTGATACTCCAACGGTTAACCGAGGAACCGAAAAGGCCTCGTGTGTGTTGCAGCCCAACACCTCTTCATAGTGGCCCAAAACCCACCAAAAACCACTCCATCATCTCGGTCGTTAGATCACGATCGCGTGGCCGAAAACCGTGCTCAATTTGGAGCCTCCTAGCTCCTCCTACCTATAAAAAGGCACTCCTCCCCGAAATTTCGGGTCATTTCTACCCTAACCCTAGTCCCCCTCGTCCCTCCGCGCGCCGGACACGTCCCGGCCGCGCCAGACGTGTCCGCTCCGCCCCGCCGCCACCACGTGTCACGCTGTGGTTCGACCGCCACCGTCCTCTCCGCCGCCAGCCCCGAGAGCCCGTATCGGGCCCTTCGGGCCCGTGCGCCCGCCGCCGCCTTCGCGCGCCCGCGCCGCCGCCGCCTTCACGCGCCCGCGCCGCCGCCCGCCCACTCGCGCCGCCTCTCGCCGGCGAGCTCGCCCCTCCGCCGCGCCGCCGCTCTTCCCCGATGCCGGCGACCGCCGCCGACGCCTCGGCTTCCGCGACGCCCGAGGCCGCCGCGCCCCTCTCCGCCCGGCGCCGCCGCCGCCATCGCCGCCATCCACCAAGTCTGGCAACCCCCTCGCTGGATCACCTCGTTCCCGGTAGCTTCCTCGTCTCCGGCGACAGCTCCGGCCGCTGCCTCGGTTCGCGTGCCGACAAACCCTAGATCTGAGGGTTTACTTTTTCCCTCACTCCCAGTAATTTTTGCATATTTTCGTCATGCTATATCTCTGCATCCGTGGCTCCGTTTCGGGCTTGTAGCATATCAAATTGTTCGCCTCGACGAGTACTTCATTTCATTCCATTGCACCATGTCCATTTGAGCTCATCTTGATGCCCTAAATGTTGTTGCAGGAGTGCTAGTTTATATTAGTTTCAGATTCTTGTCAGTATTTGGACATTTGTCATTTTTGCCATGATTAATGTGTGCCTCCTATGAACTTGAGCCCTACATGAGTTTTGAAGTATGCCATGCGATCTTTACAGGGGTGTATGCCATGTATTTTTGTGATCTCTATGGTGACTAGCACAAGCATGCAAAGTAGGTCTCGTAATGTTGCTGATTTCAGGGACTTAGAAATCTTCTAAGTCTTGGCCGTGTTAATATTTTTATGTCATGTATTCTTGTTTCTACAGAGTGATCCATGCCTCTTTTGACCATGATTAGTAAGGATGTTTTGTAGATATTGTTGTGCTCTATCCATCCATGCCTTTGCTTGCAATTATGGAGCACCATAGCTTGACTCAATCGAGCTCTACTTTTGCTATAAAATGTTCCTGGCAGATTGTTTACATGTTAAGCGATTTTGCCGAGGTTGTGGTAGTTTATCCATGCGTGCTATGAGGTTGTTCTTGCCATGTTTAGCTTCTATGCCATGTCTACTTGCTGGGTGTATGCTTAGTGTATCATGCAATGTCTTGTGGTGAGTGCATCGAGCTCGTAAACATGCCTACTTATTATCTGTTTTGCCATGTTCCAGTTTTCTACTAAGTCTGAATCTGTTAACGATAATTGCTATGTTCACATGGTTGCCATTGTATTTTCTGATCCCTTTTGGCTTATGGTCAGTAAGGGACTTTTGTTGTATGCTTTGAGTAGCTTCATGCCATGCCTTGATTTGCCATGATATGTTCCTGTGCCATGTTGTTATCTTGCTCTAAACATTGCTTCCTGATGTTAAATTCCTGGCATGTTGTTATTTTCACTAAGTCTGTAACCTGATATCTTTTGCACTTTTGCCATGCTTGTTGGAACCTACTATTTAGTGAATTAGCCATAGCTTAGTGTTCATCTTTTATCAAGCATCTTGAGTGGATCCCTGCCATGTATTTTGTTGCTATGTTTGAGTGCAGTAGCTTGTTGTTCTTGATGCATTTAGATGGCCTCATGTTGTTAGTCGCAGATCGGTGCCATATTTGTTTTGCTTGTCATTTGCAAACCGTGCATCCGATTCCGGTGATCTTTATATCGATTTCGACCGAAATCAACTCCTCTTTCCAGTGGAACTCTTGGTTTTCCAAGTTTAGGCCAGGTTCAATCTTTCCTTTCCGAATCATGCATATGCATTGCATATCACATCCCGCATATCATGCCATGCTTTGCATCGTGTTGCTTGTGCATTGCACATGGTTGATTGTGTCTCCCTTTGCTTGTGTTCTTGCTTTGGGTAGAGCTGGGAGATGAGTACGTGATCGAGGAACCTGTTGAGTACGCTTACAAGGATCAAACTAACATCAACTCGGAGAACTTTGCAGGCAAGATACCATACCCTCGAAATCACTTCTATCTTTGCTTGCTAGATGCTCGCTCTTTTGCTATGCCTATGCTACGATACCTACCACTTTCTTATCATGCCTCCCATATTGCCATGTCAAACCTCTAACCCACCTTGTCCTAGCAAACCGTTGTTTGGCTATGTTACCGCTTTGCTCAACCCCTCTTATAGCGTTGCTAGTTGCAGGTGAAGATTGGAGTTTGTTCCTTGTTGGAACATGTTTATTGTTGGGATATCATTATTATATCTTGTCTATTTTAATGCATCTATAAACTTGGTAAAGGGTGGAAGGCTCGGCCTTATGCCTGGTGTTTTGTTCCACTCTTGCCGCCCTAGTTTCCATCATACCGGTGTTATGTTCCTTGATTTTGCGTTCCTTACACGGTTGGGTTATAATGAGAACCCCTTGACAGTTCGCCTTGAATAAAACTCCTCCAGCAATGCCCAACATTGGTTTTACCATTTTCCACCTAGCCTCTTTTCCCTTGGGTTTCCGGAGCCCAGGGGTCATCTTTATTTTAAACCCCCCCTGGGCCAGTGCTCCTCTGAGTGTTGGTCCGAACCGAGTAGACTGCGGGGCCACCTCAGGGCAACTTGAGGGTTGGTTTTACTCGTAGGATGTCTCATCTGAGTGTGCCCTGAGAACGAGATATGTGCAGCTCCTATCGGGATTTGTTGGCACATTCGGGCGGCTTTGCTGGTTTAGTTTTACCATTGTCGAGATGTCTTGTAACCGGGATTCCGAGTCTGATCGGATTGTCTTGGGAGAAGGAATATCATTCATTGGCCGTGAGAGCTTGTGATGGGCTAAGTTGGGACACCCCTGCAGGGATTTGATCTTTCGAAAGCCGTGCCCGCGGTTATGGGCAGATGGGAATTTGTTAATGTCCGGTTGTAGATAATCTGAAACTTAACTTAATTAAAATGAATCAATAGAGTGTGTGGCCGCGATGGTCTCCTTTCGGCGGAGTCTAGGAAGAGAACACGGTCTCGAGTTATGATTGATCGCAGGTTGTTCTAGGATCACTTCTTGATCATAGTTTATCGATCGTGCCTTTTCCTTCTCTTCTCGCTCTCATTTGCGTATGTTAGCCACCATATAAGCTAGTGCTTGCTGCAGCTCCACCTCATACCTTTTACCCTTCCTATAAGCTTAAATAGTCTTGATCGTGAGTGTGTGAGATTGCTGAGTCCCCGTGACTCACAGATTACTTCCAAACCAGATGCAGGGACTGATGATACTGCTCCAGGAGATTCGACTGAGCTCAAGTGGGAGTTCGATGAGGACTTAGGACAATACTATGTTTCCTTTCCAGACGATCAGTAGTGGTGCCCAGTTGGGGCAATCGGGAACTTTGTTGCATTTGGGGTTTATCTTTATTTTGGTTCCGTAGTCGGACCTTGATTGTACCTGGATGAATGTAATGTTATTTATGGATTGCATGACGTGGCGATTGTAAGCAACCTATGTATCTCTTTCCTTATTCAGTAGATGGGTTGTGTGAAGATTACCCCACTTGCGACATTGCTTACAATGCGGTTATGCCTCTAAGTCGTGCTTCGACACGTGGGAGATACAGCCGCATCGTGGGCGTTACACTGCCTCAGGTGGCTGGAAAGTGTGCACCTAGTTTGAGTCGTCCAGGTTGGCCCATGCTAGTTTTGTTCGTCCAACGCACGAGTAGGCAATGTAAAAATGAAGAAAAATGTTTCAATTTGGATGGGCCAATAACATAAGTGCAATGCAGGCCCTATAGCAGGCTCGCGTCCCAAACGAGTGCCTCCCATATCGATCGACAGCAGGAAAAATCCCAATTCATTCGCTCCAGCCTCCAGTCTGGTTCGCTCCTAACCTAGCCGCTGCTGGACAGACCGACACAGCACTTCCTCGTGCCCTCGTTGGAGGGCAGTCGCCGGGCTTCAAGTGAATGGAAGGACAAGAAGATGAAGATCCAACCCTGGGTGTAGCCTGTGTGGGAGGTAGCGGCGGCAGCACGGGCATGGCATCGAGCTTGCGCAAACGGACAGTCGCAGCTTGCAAGAGTAGCATGCGCAACGAGTAGGTACATCACATCCCTGATTATAACTAATTCAACTCTTCAATTTCTGGCCAATAGTTGAACCTGACGGTGTTGTAAAACTGCTTGTATGTAGGGAATCTATGAGAAAATGAAACCAATTTCTACTTATTTTATAACTCCCCCAGTCAATACTGAAGTGACTGAATCTGATGTATCTAATCAAGTTTCCGGTGCAAACATACAAGCTCATGTTGTTCTTGAGCCTGAAATGTCTAATGAACAGACTGCTAGTGAAGGATTTGATGCAAACATTTTACATGCTCCTGGTGATGAACATATAGTGTCTAATGAGGGATCTAATGCAAGCATTTTTCATGCTCATTGAAGGATTTAGTGTCTAATGATGATCTACTATGTTGAGAGAGACAGAGATTTGCAGGCATTGATGACAAGCAAATTATAGTGCATTTTCATAGCTTGAGGAAACGTCGAGGCCATCTACCAGAAAGTCCCCGTATCATGACAACATAGCATAAATACTTTTCTAATCTGTTGTTTGGAACTATTGGCATACTTGTGCAGGATAGATATATTGATATGCAGTTTGCACACTGGTTATACGTGCAATTACACTTCGATATTTTCAGCCAGAGAACGAATAATTCAAGCAGGTACAAACCATGTTTGTAGTCCTTGTACACCATGTTGCATTTTGTGTTTTTTTGGTGCTTGCATCATTTAGTGTTTATAATCTAAACTACTTTGGATCATTAGCTGGTTTTCGAAGTGCATGTAGCTTCACATTCTCAAGTTATGTTGACTTCCGGAGTGCAAGTGCCTTCGTATATTTTTTAAGTTAAATGTTCGCCCCTGGTAACTTGAATTCGTGGATCGGCCACTTCACACAAATCATACACGAATGCCAGTACGAATTAAATGAAATGCAGGGACTTACGCTAGCTCATTGTACAGGCTCACTGCAGCTTTGCTTGCGGTTGGGATGTTCCATGTACAAGTCCATGTTACCACTTGCTTGTATGTGCAGGCCTTGTGCTCCTTGCATCCCCCTCTGCATTTTTGACACGGAGAATGGTTGATCAAATAAGAGGAATCGACCTTGATGTTGTACCGGAGGACAGATACTTACAAGGTTATACGGGTGTGTAGGATGTGTACCAGATCTCGTAGCGCCATCATGCTTCACTAAAAAATGGATTTGCTTATTTTAGATGATATCTCCAGAAGAAATAAGAGTTAAAGTCAGAGTTGCATAGGCGTGTAAGCTAAGAGAGCAGTGAAAGGATATCCAAACATCGTCAGAACAGTGCACAAGGGAGTGATGTGTGGATACCTAGTTCGGGTCGGCGTTTGGGCATGCTCGCCTAGCTAGAGTGCGGGTCACTTCAGAGCTGTTGAGGGTGATGCGCTGGCGTTGGCTGGCTGCGCACGGATGCAGATCTTGAGTGGCAGCAGAGCGCTACGATGCGGTGGACGAGACCGTTGGTGAAGCCCCAACGGCCTCGGGGGGCGGAGGTGCGATGATGTGCTCGGTGAAGTAGCCCTGGTGAGCTGGGAGACAGCGTCGGTGAAGCGCACCTGATGCGGTGGAACTCGGTGTCTGTGAGGCACGTTGGTTGCGGCGGCCGACGTTGTCGGTGGACCACCCGGTGCGGTGGACGAGGGCGTAGATGAGGTAGCTCCGATGCGGTGGTGAAGCGCGACCGTCGTCTTCGTCTTCGTCGTCCGGCACAGAGGTGGGGAACGGTGGGGCAAGAGACGAGACGAGGGGCGATTCGAGGGTTGGCGGCGAATTAGGGATTTGAGCAAAATCTGGGTGCGGAAGGGGACGGTGGAGAAGAGAGATTTTGTAGGGCTGGAATTGGGGCCACCAGATATTTTAATCCGAAACATGGAAGCGTGAACTTATATTGTCGTCGTCCTTTTTGGGGGGGAGGGGGGTGGGTGGTTGGGTGCTATGTGTCCGTCCGACACACGCGACCACCCGACAGGACTATGCTTCGGTGCAAGGCACCTGCCTTTGTGTCCATGACATGTGGGCCCAACAGGTGGCTGGCCCACATGTCAGTGACCCAAAGGCAGTTGCCTTTAAGGCACCGAAGCAGCGTCCACCCCGACACGACCCTGGTCTGCCTGGTGTGCCTACATTTGAGAATGCAAACGAATCTTCTTTCATTTGCAAACGAATCTGTATGTATTACCATGCCCGTATTTTCCTTGCAATAATTAGTCATTCGAAACGAGATACTCCATCCGTTCACTTTTGTAAGTCGTTTCAGACAACTTAAAATGAACTGTTTTGCACATTGTCTGAAATGTCTTCAAGGTCTTATAAAAGTGAACAGAGGGAGTACTATAAATTAATTAATGAGGAGTTATTTGAAAAAAATCGAAACGGTACCCACGCTAACGTGGATTAGAGTGTGCGTCACATAATTAGTTAGTTGAATTAGAGTGTGTGTCACGTAGTTAGTTCTTTGAATTAGAGTGTGTATCACGTAGCGATCTCCAATTCTAACATGGATTTCGCATTTCACTATATCCACACTACTTTTTTAATACAAATTCATATGTATATGATGAACACCATGGTAGTGAGAAAACTTTTGGATGGATTCAAACATATGACCTACAAAATAGCACAACAAACTGAGTCAATGTCAACTTTTCAAAACTTAGTATGGCACGAATTCGAAATAATTACCCGTATGCCTGGTCCTCGGTTCAAATCTTACAAT